>NC_056750.1:3770123-3798187 GCF_019279795.1 Protopterus annectens
CTTAATCCATGACTGCCCCGATGCATTTTATTTGAATGTGAGTTTTAATGCTGTGTCAGTGAATGCGAGTTTCAAAGTCAGGGAAGTTTTAATGCTAAGTCTGTATTCATTGTGAGACTGTATTGCTTTGTTTAGCAAATGTCTAAGTATTTGTGGTATAAAATTTGAAATAAAAGTTTTAAATTAAATCCAAATAGTTGTAATCATTGCAAAAGTAAGGCAGAAAACAATATGTACACAGAGTTTTGAACAGTGTTTATGGCAACTGGGGAGAAATAGCCAAGTAATGGCACACTTGAATGGCTGCAGGGGGGGGGGGTTGACCCAAACACAGCATATGCATACCACCACCTTTTTGTTTATAGAAAAAGCACTGGTTATCAGAATTAAATAACTAATTTCTGTGTAAGATTCAAGTAGAATGCTACCCATATGGTATGATGTTCTGGTGTTATGCTTTAAGAAATGCCATAGACACTGTTCCACACTTTTCTTTTAAAAATAACAAATCTTTGTAAAGGCATTTGTGCTATAATACTTCTACTTTTAACAAGGTTTTACAGTCAGAGAGGCATGGCACTTTTAAATGCAGATGCAGGAATTGCACAGCCTGCAAATTTATACACTCTAATCTCTAATCCTACTTACATACACCCTAACATGCACTTTAAAATAGATACAAACTTTTATGCTGATTGCAGGACTAAGAACCTTGGATATTTCAGTTACTGCACTGTTTGTCATGCTTTTTATGTAGGCATGAGTAATGAACAACTCAAAGACAGGGTGTTAGAACATCAGGGAGACATTAGAAACAGGAAAGACACTAATGTTCTTGCTAAGCATACTATGTGCCAGGAACAGGAATATCATTTTAAATTTCTTGTGGTAGGGATTATTCATGAAAGTCTAAGAGGGGGAGACCTTAGGAATGCTCTGCAGAGCAAAAATGGATTCTGTCTCAATGTTGATAAGACACCATGTCTTAATGAAGTTGTCTCTCAAACATTTTTTTAAAAGCCAGACCTCTCAAACACTAAGTATAGGACTGTTTTTATATATTTTTCTGCTTTTTATGTGACTTATTTGCCTGTATTCTGGCTGGAACATTTTACTTTTTTCTTTTAGATAGTTGTTGCTTTGATTAGTGCCTTAACTGACTAACTTATGCTATTTAAGTCGTTTTGTTACTAGTTGAGAACAGTCTGATGAAGCAGTGAGAGCACACAGTGAAAGGGCTTACTCTCTTTTGTGTGCATTAAAGTTTTTTGTTTTACCTTCAGCTGTGTTAGTTTCTGTACTTTTTGGTATTTTAGTAATTTCTTGTTATTGTACCGTTCTATTTTTATTCTGGGCATATTTTTTGCAGTCCTTCTATCTCATTACTAAGGGTTTTGCATCCAGTAAGAAAGAGGTCATTGTCTCCCTCTACTCTTCCCTCATTAGGCCAATCATCATGTGCAATGCCCCAGTTAGCATGTACCTCACTAGACACCTCTAACAACTGGAGAGACCGCAAAAGAACCTCACAAAGAGGATCCGGGTCTATATTATACGATCAACGGTTGAAAACATTGAACACCATATAGTCAATGTCTTCAAACATCGAACTTATAAAAACAACAAAAAGAAAAAAGTACCCTAATGGGTTTAAGCAGGGGGGAGCCCCCTGCGCCCCCACCCCACCCCCGCTACTTAAATATACCAATTCAGAGGCTGCACTACATTGCAGTAAACAGAAATCTCTCCTTATGGAGATTTCCGTTTACACGTTCGATGTGTGCTTTCGCTATTCTCGTGTCGACAATAGTTTCGATATTGTGGGTTTTCGAGAATATAATATAGACCCAGAGGATCCTAGGCCTTAAACGCTTTCCTATATGGCCTTAAACACTTGTCCTATATGGACAGATTAAAAAAATTCCAACTATTCTCTGTCTCCTATCGCCTACTTAGTGGTGATCTCTGCTTGACTTACAAAGCCATGTCTGACCCAGCTCTGTTAGAAATGCTACATCTAAAGAAATCCCAATACCACACTACAGAGACCTCTACTTCATTACCAAAATCAACAGAACATGCTGGAGGGGCAGGTTCATAACCCAGAGACTGTCCCTGCTATGGAATAGACTTCCCATACATGTCAAACAGAGCACCTCACTGGCCCTCTTCAAAAGAAATGTTGATGAGTGGATGGAAAATAGAAAATTCACTCCAGGGATCACTCTAGTAGCTCTACTTGACATAGGCAGTGGGAACTAAGGTCTGGTGGCACGATGCCATGGTAATCCTAAGGGCTAGGCTTGTAAAGGCTCCAGGGCCATTAGCCTAGTACACACCTATGAACCTATGTGTCAGTGGCACAACAGGTAGCACACTTGACTTTGGTGCACAAGGCTATGGGTTCTATTCCCACACCAGGCAAATGGATTACTGACACTGCAGTGCAGAGTGGGGGGCTGCTGCACCCCCTGAGTGTGTCATCCTTTGTATGAGATGTGAAACTGAGATCCCATCTGCATGAGTTGGTGGAAGCTCAGGTAAAAGATTCAATGGCACCTGTCAAAAAGACTATGAAAGAGAAATTCCCTGATGCCAGTGACAAATTTTCACAAGTAGTATAAATATCACTTCTGGTCGACCTTTAAGAGAGACCATTAGCTTAGTAGGACTTACATGGTCGATGGGATAAATACAGATAATAAACAAATAAAACAGCCAAGTTATACTCATGAAATATGTTGCCATCTCATACAGCAGCAGAAGCTAGAACTTCCAAATCACTTTCACAGAGAAAGCATCTAAAACGGACTTCAGTTCTCAGACTTATGAAAACAGGAAAAGGGCTGTATAGGACAATTTCTGTAAGAAGGCCATGAGCAGGGAAGCAGGGGACAGGTAAGCCTTGTGTATGCCATATAAGCCATGGAATGCACTTTATAAAAACTATTTATTTTCAGCTTGAGTGTCGACTGATAACGTTACATGTTACAAAAATCTATTAAACTGGACAAGTAAAGCAGTTTTTTATTACTTACTCAAGTTAAAGTATTTTCCCATATTTAAGCATATAAATTTAACCCTGATTGCAGTATAGGAATTGCCACACAATTAAACTGAAGCTCTGTGTGGTGTGGGGTCTGCCATAGCTTTGATTGTGGTAGAAGGGAGGTACATTCTGGAAGAGGTCATATAGTTCCATAAATCTCTGCTTTGTTCTTGATATAAGTGACACTATTCATAGTACAATGTATATGTACAGGTTGAACATACATTCATTATTACTGGTGCTACCTTCATGCTATTCACTTAGAACAACTTTCAGAGTAACACCATATATAAAAGGCAGAATCAAACATACTTTACATATCCATTGAAACAGAGTTACATTCCTGGAAACATGTCTACAGATGTAATGGGAAGCTCCTTTTAATTTGTATAATCCAATAACTGCCACACAGATATGTTTTTCCTTGTAGTGCTGAAAATAGCAACATGGTTCAGTGTACTTAAATGTTGTTTGGATAATGAACTGCTTTCAGAACTCATCAGATATATAGATAAGAGATGCATGCATCATCCAGCACTTAAAGTTGAATGAAAACTTCCACTGACAACAAAACATTTTAAATACATCTTCAGTCAGATTTGGGGATCTTGTAATACACAGCTAATATTGTATTTTTATGTAATGAAGGAAAAATGTTTAAACAAAAACTGGCACATTAGGGAATGCCTCTAGAATTCATATGGAGACGCTTTCCAAGAAATCTGCTTACATACTGCTTCATCCATCTAGTCTGTCTTATTTGCACTGAACTTGAGCACAAATTCAGGTGGAGACAAATGTACACTCACATTGAGACACATTCATGAGGCAGGCAGAGACACATTTCCACCTAAACAGAGATACACACACACAGACAGATGTGCTTGATGATCTGTTCCAAAGGATACTGCCAAATAAACTCAGTCTGATAACCAAGTGCTTTCCCAACCAAACTTTAGTTCAACTTCTGATAGCTTTATGGTTCTTGCGGACAGCAAGAAACCGTTTTTTCCTCAAGATATTTCTATTTCCCATATCATTGTCCCACAGATACTCTGGAGAAAGGATCTTTGTTGGTTTATGATTCAAAAAGTACTTGTTAATGTGACTTTCATCATGCCAAATTGCTTCAATTTCGTTATTTTTGTCTTTCATAATGGCCTCATGACAACGTTTGGTCAATAAGAAGACCTCCTTAAGTTTTCCACCAAAGAAGCCCCCTGCATAATAAAAGTCACCTTCATAAAAAGGTATATATGCCTCAGATTCTATCCTTCTTTCATAAGTATATTCAATAGGGTTAGTATCATAAAATGCAGGATGAAGTGTACCAAAAAGATTATCTAAGATCTCCACTCCAACATGATCACTAAAAGTCATGTCTACATCAACACACACCAAGTAGTCCACTTCTTTCTTGAATCTTTTCTGAATAAAAAGATAAATCATTTCCATTCTATGCATTGATATTTCTTGCCACTGCGGATAGCTCTGGACTACAAGCAGAACCAAATTCCTTCCTGGTTTGAGATTCATTTGGGGCACAGCTTCAGGCTGGTCTGTGAAAACGTAATAGTTTACCTGGTGTCCCTGCATGAAGTAATTCTCTGCAGATTCTATAAAACCCTGGAGGAATATTATATACCTAAAAGAAAGCACAAAAAGCATTTATCAGATATGGACATCCCCAGTGTCTTTTATGAAAACAAGTTCCGTGAGACAACAATACAAACAAACATTCTGTCAAAGTCTAGATTTGCATTATGACGGATTGGTTTAAATCAAGATATTAAATATATTCAGGTGACAGTAGATGGGAGATGATCTTTATGTGGTTAGAAGAGGTATTGAAGGCATACCACAGTGAATTTACAAATTTAGAAAGTAGAGTTAGAGAAACTGCACCCAAATTGGACCAGACTGCATTGCAATAACTGTGGAGAAAATAACTGAATAAAGCCAGAGGATCACTACACTCCCAGAAGCCATACATTTTTCTATATGTTTTAAAGAGCATTTTAAGGTTTTTTTCCACAGTTTTGATTCAATGGTGTTCCAAAGAAAACTCAGGGCAAACAGAATAAGTTTAGTTCTTCTATTTTGCTTTACCTTGCATTCTTTCAACACACCCTAATCCAGACAAACTGTGGTACAACAGTGGAACTAATAAATTTTTGATGAGAATCTGCCCCCGAGAAGCAAAGTTCTTCTAGCTGTCTCAATGTACATTTTCAACCTTTTAAACAATGACGACCCCCAAAAAATCTTGGCTAAGGGAAAAATTCACCTTCTCTGTCTCTCTCTCTCTCTGGTATTAGATTGGGATGAAAGCAGAAATGGCCAGAATAATAAATTTCAAGTAGCTGCTGCCAAACATATACATTAAGCCTCCTCACCCTTACCCCCGCTAAAGGCAGCCACCTTCTGTGTACTATTCTGATTTCAGACTGGGATAAACTTTAAAGAACCGACAGAACAGTAATATATTTCAACCTGCTGCTGTCAAACATATATAGCAGCATGCCTCCCTACCATGAAAAATAACACCTGTGTATGTATCCAATATTTGATTATCAGGAAAGTAAAGAAAAAAAGACATTGATAGTAATCTATTCTAATTTGTTGTTCCTAAACAATGTGCTGTCATTAAAAAGTTCACTGCCACTAAGCAAGCTATAGTGACCTCTTGTGCACATCTCCTTTGTTTGTCAGGACAGCTAAAGAAATAATGCCCACACTGTCCAAAGTTCCCACACAAGCTATAACAGCATTATATGCACACCTATGAGGTTTGACTGTAAATAAAATTACAGCAGTTATGACCATGCAATCTCAAGCCCTCCAACAAAAAGCTACAACAACCTTCTGTGCGCAACTCTGAGTAGAGCTGGTTTTAACTAAATAAGATGGATCCAGGGCAGAGACCACTACTAAGCCTGTGTCAAAAATCCACTTATACAGCTTGAAGCGTTAAGCTCTGAGGGTTATTACTGAAGAAAATAGACTTGTTAAACATGTATACATTCACAGATATAAATCATACATTCACAGGTATAAATCACCAAGGATGCTTTTTTTTTCCACATGCACACTGACCCTATCCCCTGAAAGCCAAATTCATCACAAGATGTACACATGTACACACACACACTGCACACTTACCTATGGGCAAATCCAATGGAGTGCTAGGAAAACTACAGCACATGAATAAACACAGATACAGGGTTGCCATGCAGGCCCCTCACAGAAGCCACAGCCAAGTACCAAACCAGACCTACACAGCGTGAGATGGTGATGCGGCTCACTGCACCATTAATGAGTTACTTTCACACACATTCCCTGCTCCTAATAGGTCATGAAAGACAGCTACTTGCCACTTTTTATAACACCTTTATTAAATTATCACAAGACAGACATACATCAATATAAAAGAAAACAAACCACAGTAATGTTTCCAGTTATGTACAACACAGCACTATCATCAGGCCAACATTACATAACCTGCTCAATTCTGGCTTTCCATTACACCTCACTGCTCCTGAACATTGTTCCACAGGTATTCTTCCCACAATTTCCAATTATTCCTTTGTAATTTGCTCCTTCTCTGTTCCACAGATCTCTCTTCCAGTTCTTGTATCTCTGTTACAACATTCTGTTCTTCACATACAGTTAGTTTGTAGTTTGATTTCTATTTTCTAGTAACTGCTTTTTTGGCAGCCAACAGAACTAAACTTAAGAAGGCCTTATTATGTCTAGCCAATTCATATCCTGTGTCCCAACTCAAAACAATCATTTCAATAGTTACATCCATTTGAAAATACAATATTTCTGACAGAGTGCTCTGTAGGAAATGTTTTAAGACTGACAACATATTATATACACAGAACATACAATTCCAGTTACCTTTTCTTTTCCTCATCACACTTCCAACATTTGCCTTCTACCTGAGGAAAAACTCTTTGGAGTCTGCTTGGGATATAAAAATACCTATGTAAACACTTGCAAGCATAAATCGTAAACCTTTTAGACTTTGTTTGATACTTGAGAAACATATATATGTCCTCCCATTGTTGCCTTGTAAATTGCTTATCCACACTCTCTTAAGGTTTTTCTAACCACAAACCACCTCTGATTGATTCTTATATTTATTGGGCAATATTTTATATGCCATACTAAATATCACTTTTTAATAGCAGTGCCTGCTCTAGATTTGAATAAAAACTCTACCAGAGCAGGTCTTTCACTTAGAATTCCCTATCCCCTTTTCTTTGTATCAATCCCTGTCAGTGAAGGCAGTCTCTAGCCTGCAGTTCAAATGTCTTCTTGGTCTCATCCCATTATATTACCTTTTCCTTTTAGTTATTTGGTCCAATACCTCATCTCCTTTGCCCCTTCTTTCCAATAAATTTCAGATTCCTCTTGCCTATTCTCTGTATCCCTACTTGCAGTCATCCCTATCAGCAGAATCACCTTTCTCTATTCTTATGTTGACTTAGATATTAGAATACTTTCTGATACTTTATAAATATAATATTCTGTATGGTTGTTGTTATCCTTAAGGATCTGGATCCAAAACCCCTACTCTATCCAGATTTCTTGATCCCCCCACTTCATCATCATCCATTTCCACTCTGAATTATAACTTTCTGCTTGTGTTATATATATGAACCTTAACTGTATAGCTTTAAAATATCTCTTCAAATCAGTAATCCTATACCACCTTGTTTTGTTGGAAGGATCAGCTTATCACACTTAACCTTTTCCTCCTTAATTATTGGTCACAACTTCTTCTTTGGTTGATAAACATATGCTTGACCTGTATATAAAATTAAAGAGGCTAAAGACATTTTCCAATACTTGTATCTTACTATCTGTAAACAAGAGCTATCCTGTTTCTCATTTTTTGTATTATCTTTTGAATACTCTTCCCACATATCCTTAGTTGCCATAACAGAAGCCACATTTTTAATCCATACTTTTAAATAATTCATCTTACTGTGTCCCCATAAATATGGGTATTTCTAAAACAATTTATGTGTGGGTACATCATTTACATATATAGCCCTTTGTTTCCTTGTCATTAATTTTACATCCCAAAAAAGCTTAAAACTGTCTCCAAATATTTCACAACACTGAGACGGCCTTTTCTGGTTGTATCAGGTACAAGATAATATCTGCAAATAAAGCCAGCTTTTCTTGAATACCATACCGATTACATCAGTTCTGAATCTCTTATTTTCTTTACCAATGGCTCTAAATACAAAATAAACAACAAAGGGCTAAGAGTACACCTGTGCCTGAGCCCCCTGTTCAGAGACTACTTATCAGAAAGGAACCCTCCCACTTCAGTTCTTGTCTCAGTCCTTCATATATCTTCCTAATTGACCTTAATTTTGTATCAGGAAATGCAAATGCTTCCATTGCCCTTGTCATCAAATACCATCTTACTCTGTCAAATGCTTTCTCTGCATCAAGCCCCACCAACAGCAGCAGTATTTTCTTACATTCTGCATCTCCTGTATCATAATTGTCCTATCAATGCTGTCATATGCTTGCCTGCCCTCCACAAAACTACACTGACCCATATTTATCATTTTTTGCAACACGTTTGACATAGTATAGGCATAACCACTTTATAATCACAGTTTAAAATTGAAATAATTCTGTATGAATCTGGGTTTGATGGGTCTTTACCATTTTTGGGTATTACAGTCACCATGGCTATCTTCCAAGATGGCGCTTCTCCTTTTAAGTAGTATTAAACAAATCCTTCCATATGTTTATCACTTTCTTCCCTCCTAACTTCCAAACTTCCACAGGAGTACCACATCTCTTCCTGGAGACCTTCCTGCAAATTGATTACAAATCACCATTTTTCTTTTCAATCATAACTGTTAATTGTAGACCCTCATCTACCCCTGGCATAATTAAATGTTCCATAAATATTTCCATTTATGCTCTTTCCCGATTTCCACATTTCTCTGATTTATACAAATTTTCATAAAATTTCTGAAATATCTCTAATGCCTCTACAAGATCTCTGGTTAAGTTTCTTGTTATAGGCTCCCTAGGTTTGGTGACAATCTTTTCTACTTTCTGTTGCCTAAGTCATTGTGCTAAACGTTTTTGTGTTCTGGAGTTATTTAAAAAAAAAAAAACAGTTGCTTAATAGCCTCTAACCCACAGCAGGGTCATGATACTGAGGAAGAGAGTGCATTCAGACAGCAATTGCATGACTTACTAGATAAAGTAGGGCAACATGCATTGGTATTGATATTGGGTGACTTGTATGCACATATCAGGACAGACAGAACAGGATATGATGAATGCCTGGGTCCATGTGGGTGCGGAAACAGGAATAAAGAAGGAGAAGCCATTCTAGACTTCTGTCTGGCAAATGGCTTGATAGTAGCCACACATGGTTCAGGAAGAGAGATTCTAAGATCAAATACAAGAGTAGCCAACATGCAACTCAGTTGACTTCCCCCTAGTAAGGAAAGGGCAATGGGGTAGAATCAGCAATTGCAACTGTGGGAGAATGTGTGGTACAGAGATATCAAACTTCTGTCACATTGCATGAAAGTCCTGGAGATGGTGACTGATAAATGAACATGAATAGTAGTAGAAATTAAGATGGGAGATGAGCAGTTTGGATTCAGATCAGAATGAAGTACAATTGATAAGACAGACAGCTGAGAAGAAGCTAGAGATGAGGAGAGTCTCCTACTGGGCCATTCCTAGATATGGAGATAGCATATGAGGAGGTCTCAAGAAAGCTGATTTGGGCAGTTCTGTGGTGGTTCAAAGTTCCAGACCCATTGGTAGAATAGTGCAGGCTATGTACAAGGATCCAGTGACTCTCATATGAACAGTGTTCATTCTCTCAGATGGATTCCCAGTGGGAGTGTGTGTGCATCATCACTCATCTGTGAGTCCATTGCTGTTCATAGTGATGATGGACTACATTAGCAAACAGGTCAGAGCGGACAGATCAACAATGCTTCTGTATGCAGACTATTTGATACTACAGGCAGAGTGAGCAAGAACTGCAGCAAAGAGTATGGGAATGTAATTAAAAACAAAGTACATGGGATGGAAGAGCACAGATAAGACTGTTGTAATGTCAGCAAATGGGGGAAATCAGAAGCTGTGAAATGAGATAGAAGGAAAAAATAGTACAGCAGGTTAACAACTTCAAGTATCTGCGAGCAGTGGTTCAGGAGAAGAAACAACTGAATGAGGATATCAAAGCCAGAATCAGAGGGGCTGCAGCCAACTTGCACAGTATGTCAGGTGTAGCGTATGTCTGAAGAATGCCAGAGAAGCTGAAAAGCAAGGTGTACAAAACAGTGATGCAACCAGTATTACTGTATGATACAGAAACCTGGGCAATAAATGCAGAGCAGCTGAGGATGCTAGAGGTGACGGAGATGAAGCTACAATTGCAGAAAAGGACAAAGAGAACAAACTACAATGGTTCAGGCACATGAGCAAAAAAGTAAAAGACAATCTGGTGATGAGGTTTTGGGATAGACAAGAAGAAGGCAAGAGAAGATGAGGGTATCCAGCAAAGAGGTCTTTGGATTGTGTGAGAGAAGACCTGTGACAGTCAAGCATGAGTGTGTCTAAGAAGGCAGGACAGTGACACTGAATAGGCAGAGATGGGGACATTTGGCACAACATCCCAAACCCATGTAGAAAACTGGGATAGAGGAAGGTTGAGGATGATGAGGAGTTGTTTATCCAGATACTCCCTTATTTTCTCTTTAGCACTCTATAGTTGTACCTATTCTTGTTCTGTGAGATTCCCCTTATTCTGTAATACTTTAACCCTTTGTCATCCTCGCTAAGTAATTCATATTAATTCTTTACCACATCACTTTTTCTTTTATTCCTACCCTATTTTTAAACTCCATTTTCTTTTTACCCCACTAAATAGCTATAACATCTGAAGAAATGTCTATCTTCTCTAATAACTCTTAAATACATTTCCACTGCCTGTTTCTTAAATGTCTCTCTTTGTAACATGTAGTTGACAAAGCACCAGTGCCTCATTTTTACTTCATTACCCTGCATTTTTATCCTAGTTTTTTTTTTTTTTTTATACATAATCTGAAATATTTACTGGATGTGTATCGATGCTTTCAATTAAATCCACATGTTCTTGAGAAATATAATTTCTATCTAGTCTAGCCCAGTAATTGTACCCTAGGGGAATAATATGCAAATTCTCTCTGAGCTCCTACTACTGAATTTATATCTTCCGTACCAAATATTTTCACAAATTACTTAAAAAATCATCCTCTTTTGTTATATTTTTCATTTTTTTCACCCTCCAAATACTGCCATACTGTTGCAAATCAAGTTGTAGTTCGCACCTGTAAGTAATATTCCATGTTGAAAACTGAGTATTTCTCCCAAAGTTTTCTTAAGCTCCATAATGGCAGTTTTTGGTGAAATATAAATACATGCCAGTGTAATCCTCCTACCTTGCCATTAACCCCTTGCTACCACAAACCTGCCATTGTTTTTTTTCCTCTTCTATTACTACTGGAACTCATCTAACAATTAGAGTATTACCCCCATTTCCTTTGAACTTGATATTCTGCTGCATATCCATCCTTAAATTCTTTCTTTATCAAATTCACGCACCCATTTCTTTCCAAATTGCTATTTGCACTCTGTATTTCTTAATATAATTCAATACCCTTAACCTTTTTTCTATACGTATAAGGTCATTTATGTTCTAAAATAATATGGATAAAGTAACCGTTATGATAAGTTACTGTTCCCACCTAATATACATGACAGCTTTTTATATATATATTTCTAACTTTTTTGTGACATGCACATACTAATGCTTTGCAGGCTGATCTTTTATACAGTAGTTTCCTGTCATTCCCATTTGAACCTGTCACATTTTGCAAGACTTATGAAGACCCTCAAACAAAAAAATACATTTACAGAACACCCCTATAACCTTATAAACTTAGAACAAACACACAAACTATGTACATCTTCCAAAAATGAAATTTACCCCTTCTGATAAGAAAAAATGCCCACAATCAACAGCTGCCCCCACATGGATTACATATCCTAAAATTAAGGTTACCCATGCTAACACATGCTACAGCTTAGGTTCCCACTTACACTGATTGCTGTCTGTTCTATTCTTATCTATATTCCCCTCCCAGAAGTGAAAACAGCATGCATGCTTTCAGAAAACATTAAATTTTAGTCTTTAGAAAAAGTGTTCTGGCTGTCTTTAAATAAAACTAAATTATTCAGTTTTATGAAATGCAGTGATATATCCCAGGCTGTATTCTGCACCATCTCCAGCAAGAACTTTGCTTCACCACTGAGCACTCTGTTCAACCACAGCCCGAGTACAGGCTTCATTCCAGCAGAGTGGAGAACTGCCATTGTCATCCCCTTGCACAAATGTGATGCCACTACTGACCCTGGCTGGTCATTTTTGTTACATTAGCTTAACAAGTCTGATCTGTATAGCCATGGAGCATATTATTATGGATCTAATAAGCAAGGACATAGGCAATCTCCAAGAACTTAACCCCACCCAGTTTGGCTTCATCAAGGGCAGAGTTTGCCTGTTGAACCTGGTTGACTTCTTTGAGACTGTTACCAAGGCCTTGGATGAGGGAAAGTCAGTACATACAGCTTACCTTGACTTGGCCAAGGCCTTTGACACAACCCCCTACACAGGCATTATCAAAATATTTCAAGAATTGGCGAAGTTTCTGGTGTCATTCTAAGGGGATCCAGTATCTGTCTGCCTGGGATAACATGATTGACAGATCTCAATGATTTGCCGGAGATGGCCAGCATCTGTCACCCCTGGACTTCTGGATACTGGCCAAGGATCTTGCCACCTCGATGGTGCCTTTTTTAGGTGGTGTTCCAAAGATGAAATTACCACCATAACAGCTACAAACAAATGCAATCTGAGGGTCATGCTGCTCAATGCTAGAAGTCTAAATCTCAAAATGCACTCACTTGAAGCACTCCTTAAAATAGAGAACATTGATATTTGTGCTGTAACAGAGACCTGGTTGAAGGCAGTAGAAAGCACCACTGCACTACCAGGCTATAAGTCACTCCACACCTTTCAGCCCCAGAACTTGGACCAAAGCTCCAAATGTGGTTGTGTTTCCATATTCATAAAGGATGTGCACACCTCCAGACTGGTAGCCCAACATAATGCATCAGAGATACTTCAGGTGCAGCTAACATGGGGCAAGACAATGATTCAGGTTGTAGCCTGCTATAGGTCCTCAACCATATCCCAAGACTTGCACTCCATGTTCCTAAGCACCTAGTATTCCTTCCCTTTATGTACCTTCAAAAGGTCCATATTTAGTACCTCATTACATCTCTCTCTCTCCAATGTGTCTACTATGCATTTGCATAATTTTATACAAACAAAAAAAAAATATTGTTGACCTATTGACCTATTGAACTATATCAATGTAAAATTATGTTACTAAGCTTCTTTTTAATGCAACTTTAACTTTATGCATGTAACCCAACATATGCGAATCTTTTTGCTATAACTGCTATTATATCAATATTGTTTAAGATTGGACTTGTTTAAAAATGTACTACTGGAGCTTTTCTCCTCGGGTCTCCACTAAAAATGGGTCAAAAGCCCAGTTGGACAAAATCAGTTAACAAATGTCAATAAATAAATAAATAAATAGAGCACCCTGGAGAATATTAGAGTCCAACCTAACACTCTCATACTGGGCGACTAACTACCCCTTCATTAACTGGGAAAACTACTTGTGTACCAATGGGTCTACTTCTTTTGACCTAACTTTCATTTGCCCGACACTCATTTTCCCGACCCCATTTGACTGAAAGTTCATTTGCCCGACACTTCATTTGCCCGACAAGTATTATTAGCAAGAAAGTGGAATATGGCCCCTTCCCCACTGTAGTGCGACCCTGGAGTTAGAATATATAGTTAGGGTGTGTGTGGGGGGCACAGCCCCCCAGAACGGGGGGGTGTGGGCGGCAAAGCCCCCCACTTCATTTCATATGATATTAACTTTTGATGTAATATTGTTTAGTAAAAGAAAAGTAAGTGGGGGGCTTCGCCCCCACACCCTCTGTTGTGGGGGGCTGTGCCACCCAACACCCCCCCATCTATATATTCTAACTCCAGGGTCGCACTACAGTGGGGAAGGGGGCATATTCCATTTTCTTGTTAATAATACTTGTCAGTCAAATGAAGTGTCGGGCAAATTAACTTTCAGTCATTTGGTCTCGGGCAAATGGGAGTTGGGTCAAAAGAAGTAGACCCGCACCAATACACTTGCCATTTCCTGGAATTCATTAATTCCAATGCCTTGGACCAGCTCGTTCTTACCCCCACTAGAAGTAACAACATCCCTGACCTGGTCATTACTAACATGGGCGACCATATCTCTACACCAATAGTCAACTCCTCCCTGGTTAGATCTGGCCACAAACAAATCAACTTGGAAATCTGCATCCCTCCGACCCCCTGCAAACCACCTTGGAAATCCGCATGCCTCCCACTCCCCCACCCTCTGCAAAAGTAACCGCCATGAAAAACTTTTCCAAAGCTAACTTTGGGCTCCTAAAAATAGAGGTGGCAACCTTCATGGCACCCATGCAAACGGAGAATAGTTGCATGACCGCTGAATCATACACCAATGCACTCTACGAACATGTACACAAATGCATGGATCTCGCCATACCCAACAGAAACAAGATGCTCTCCTCAAGAAAAAGGAAGCCAATCTGGTGGTCCTCTGCCATAAACAAACTGATGTAGAATAAGGAAGTCCCAAGAATGGAAAAACTCCCTTATTACCCTCAACAAAAAGCTGAGATCCCTCATCAAATCCTATAAAGCTAGCTATGAAAACAAAACTGCAGCAAATAGTAAAGACAACAACAAGGCCTTCTATAGTTATGTAAAGAATCTCCATGGCAATACCCAGATTTGCTCTGAGCTACTGCACAATGGTACCTCCTATACTGAGCCAACAGATATTGCCAATATACTGGTCGATAGATTCAGTGCCAACCTTACCCCCCTCTCCCCCACCAAAGGACCATTCTCAATACCAGTAGATTGCCAGGCACCCAGTATTACTGCTACACAGGTCAAAACAGCTCTGTCCAAGACCAAAAATACAGCTTCTATGAGACTGGCAATATCCTTGGCTGTATTCAACATGAACTAGAGTGAACTGGTACCTCACCTGTGTGCCATGTTCAATCACAGCCTCACCTCAGGCTTTGTCCCTACTGAATGGCACACTGCTACAGTCATTCCTCTCCACAAAGGTTGAGTGACTACAGACCCTGGGAACTATCGCCCCATTAGCCTGATGAGTCTGATATGCAAAGTTATGGAACACATCATCATGGACTTAACCAGGATATAGGGAATATCTCCAAACTTTGAATCCCACACAGTTTGGTTTTGTGAAGGGTAGATCATGCTCACTCAACCTGGTCAATTTCTTTGAGTCAGTCACCAGAGCTGTAGATGAAGGCAAGGTGATTTATACAGCCTACCTTGATCTGACCAAGGCCTTTGATACTATACCCCACTCAGGAATCATAGAAAAAAACACTAAGCTAGGCATCAACCCCTATATCACTAGGTGGGTTGCAAACTGGCTCACAGATAGACCCGACAGTGTGAAAGTAGCTGACTCCTAGTCAGACTGCCGACCAGTCACGAGTGGAGTCCCACAGTGTTCGGTCCTGGGTCCTCTTCTGTTTGGTATCTACTTCTCTGAAGTCCAGGCCAACACAAAGGGACTCTAGCTGACAAAGTTCGCAGATAATTGCAAGTTGGGAGCTATTATTAACTTCCCAAGTGATGCTGACATCCTACAGAAAGGCCTCACTGAGACCAATGACTGGTGAAAGAACCATGGCCTTATGCTCATTGCCAAAAAATGTGTTGTCATCCACTTTGGGAAAAACCCAGTTCCCCTGAATTACCACATTGATGGTAGTCCACTGAACACAGAAGGCATTATAAGAGATCTGGGAACACAGGTTGACAGCAACCTCTCGTTTGACCACCACATTGCCACTGTGGTCAGAAAGTCCTTCTATGTGGCACATCTCATTACTAAAGGTTTTGCATCCAGGAAGAAAGAGGTCATTATCTCCCTCTACTCTTCCCTCATTAGGCCAGTCATAGAGTACAATGCCCCATATGGCATGTACCTCATTAGACATCTGCAACAACTGGAGAGGCAACAAAAGTACCTCACAAAGAGGATCAAAGGTCTTAAACACCTGTCCAACTATTTTCAGTCTCATATCACCTACTTAGAGGTCTCTGCTTGACTTACAAAGGCATGTCTGACCCAGCTCTGCTAGAAATTCTACATCTAAAGAAATCCCAATCCCTCCACACCACATGCTCCAGAGTCCTCAACCTCATTACCATAATCAACATAACAAGCTGGAGGAACAAGTTCAGAACCAAGAGACTGCCCATGCTATGGAATAGACTTCCCATACATGTCAAACAGAGCACCTCACTGGCTCTCTTCAAGAGAAATCTTGATGAGTGAATGGGAAATAGAAAATTCATCCCGGGAATCACTCCAGTGGCTTTATGTGACAGAGGCACTGGGAACTAAGGTCAGGTGGCATGATGCCAGAGTAATCCTATGGGCTAGGCTTGTAAAGGCTCCAGGGCCATTACCCTAGTACATACCTATGAACTTATGAACCTATGAACACAACTTGAAGTAAATCCCTATCTCATCAGGTGGGTGGTCAACTGGCTCACCAATAGGACCCGAAAGGTCAAAGTAGGTGCCTCCACCTCTGACAGCAGACCTATCACTAATGGTGCTCCCCAGGGTTCTGCTCTGGGACCCTTACTGTTGGCATCTACTTCTCAGAGGTCCAGCAAAGACAAAGGGCCTGTGGCTGACCAAGTTTGTGGATGACTGTAAGTTAGGTGCTGTCAGTGACTCCCCTAAAGATGTTAACATACTGCAAGACGGTCTCACAGCAACACACAACTGGAATCAAAGTCATGGTCTTAAGTTAAATGAAAAAAAATGCATTACGATACCATTCAGCAAAAATCACAACCCCTACTGATTACCACATCAATGGCAACCCCTTAAGCACACAACCTGTGGTAAGAGACCTGGGTACTCAGGTTGACAACAATCTCATATTTGACCATCATGTAGTGGCAGTGGTCAGAAAAGCCTTTTATTTGGTTAAACTCATAAGTAAATGGTTTGTATCCAGAAAGAAGGAGGTTATTACCTCCCTGTACTTCTCCCTCATTAGGCCAATAATCGAGTATAATGCCCCATTTGGTATGCACCTTTCCAAACACCTGCACCAACTGGAAAGACCACAAAAATTCCATGACTTCCAACACCTGCCCTATGTGGACAGTCTCAAATCACTATCACTCTACTCAGTACCTTACAGATTGCTCAGAGGTGATCTATGTCTTGCCTACAAGGCAATATCAGGGACCCTGCCCTATTAGAGATGCTCCATATCCATAAGTCTAACTCCTTGCTCATTACCCACTCAAAAGGCCTAAATCTAATATGCCACATCAACAAAACCTGCTGGAGACACAGGTTTGTCTTCCAGAGGCTTCCCTGGCTCTGGAATAGACTTCCCATACATGTCAAACAGAGTACCTTGCTGACCTTCTTCAAGTGCAATCTTGATGGGAAACCACAAATTTGTCCCAGGGTGCCACCTGTGTCCCTCACTGACAGGGGCAACAGGTGTTGACTACAATTTCTGTTTTGGAGATAAATTCTTGGGTAGGCTTGTAAGGGCTCCAGGGCCATTAGCCTAGTTATCTACTATGATCCTATGATTATGACTGCAAAAGAAGGTGCTGTCTCACTCACTTCCAATAATTTCAGACTTCATTTTTTACTAAACTGCTTGCCCTTATACCTTTAAAATTTGCATTTCCCTAAGCAAACAATGTCTCTTAACCCACTGAGCATTTGTTAAAGTAATAAAAAAGCTAATAACATTGCATAAGCAAGACAACACTTCTCATGGCACCCATCATTTTGTCTTAATTTCAAGCCTACTTGCTTACAGAAAACATTTTTTTTTAGATTAAGCCAAAGATTTTAATCCTGGCATCCAGCTAAGCAGAAATAAGAGAGAACATCTCAACTCCACACATAATATAAATCAGTATACTTTTACACCCTAACCTCCAACCAACAGCCTATGATTCCAGCATATTACTTAAAAATGCTTGTGTCCAGCCTTTCTTTTCTTTTTACCTTGTAATGCCTCTATTTCTTAAAATTAAAAAAATTGTCTACTTTAATATCTTAATCACATATAACAATCACTGAAAAGACTCACCCTTAAGACAGCCTTGACTGCATACTACACACATCTGCATTACTATGTAACATGCAGTTTATATCATGAAATATTTTACACAAATACTATAAAGTACAAAAATTGTTTTACTTATAGCTATTTTTCTTTTTTTTCCCTTTTAGTGTCCTTGTAAACATTAATGATAAAGTGGGGTGTATGCTTCATAAGCCACCCAACATGTTTAACATGATCAACAAAAATCCAGTCTTTTTGAGCCACTTTTTCTTGCAAAGCCATATTTCACCAATATGATTAATACTTTATAATATTATTTCTATTTTACTAATTTCATTGTTGCTGGTTGTCATCTTATTCATTGCTATCTGGCAACACCAGACTCTGGCTTGAGTCCAAGGTACTCCTGAATATTCTAGTCAGCTCATATGCTTTATTCTGTCTCAACTGGAAAAGGTTTCCCTGGTAAAGACTCTCTATATATACACAAAACATTCCTTGTTTTCCCGCCTTTCTGAACTAGTCTAGTCCAGTTTTCAGACTTTGCTGAATCCAGGACTGTGGTAAAGGTTCCTGTGTTGCCCATATCATACTTGGATAGTTAGGTGGCTTCCTTGTTCACTGTGAGAGAGGGAACTCTGAACAGCCTATCTGTCCCTGTAGGAGTGGTCCCAGCCCATCAACTTGTAGCTCATTGGCTAATTTCTATCCTTTTTATCTCCCTGGTATAAAAACTGCTTAGTGCAGTTTTGCGCTTGTATACAGCTCAGCAAGCTCCTCATGGTGCCCTGCAGAGTCCTACAAGTGGCTGAGAGACAAAAGAGAGACTTTGGACTTGATTAAGTATTGTTTTTGCTTGTTGTTTCCCTGAAATACTAATTCCGCCTAAAACGTAGCTTTTCAGTGCTTCTGTGGATCCCTAGTGATATCTGCATTGCTTACTGTACTTATTTCTTTGTTGCACTTGAAAAAAAGTTGCTGTTTGTCGTTTTTGCATTTAAGTTACCTGTAACATAGTCACAGGCTACACACTCAAGTGCACTAGCGTCCTCTGTGTATTTAAAGTAATTTAAGCTCTGCATTTCTGTTTCTGGAAAAAAAAAAAATTCCTTGTTTTCCCGCCTTTCTGAACTAGTCTAGTCCAGTTTTCAGGCTTTGCTGAATCCAGGACTGTGGTAAAGGTTCCTGTGTTGCCCATATCATACTTGGATAATTAGGTGGCTTCCTTGTTCACTGTGAGAGAGGGAACTCTGAGCAGCCTATCTGTCCCTGTAGGAGTGGTCCCAGCCCAGCAACTTGTAGCTCATTGGCCATTTTGGGCAAATTTCTATCCTTTTTGATCTCCCTGGTATAAAAACCTCTTAGTGCGGTTTTGCGCAGGTTTGCACACCGAGCAGCACTGTTTAGCTGTGGTTAAACTATTCCAGGCTCCAAGAAGTCTGCACTTCAGTTTCTCACTTGAAACTTGAAACACTTCAACCCAGCACTAGAAATAAGGCAATTTAAGACCGGCACTTACTAAAACTCACTAAAACTAGCACTAGCTTACAGCTTGCACTTCAGCCCTATACTCAGGAAGTATAAGGCTCTTTACTCATCCAATCAGAAATACAGTCCCAACCATCTATTCAGGCATGTTCAAGGGACAGCTTCAGGTGTGCTTTCCAGTCCAGCTGGTGAACCTGGGCATCCTCAGGCAATGTTACAATTGCCTCATGTACACAGACAACCCCCTCCTCCTCCCAACCAACATAAACATATGTGAGAGATGCAACTACACAGCCAAACTGGAGGCTAAGCTCTCTCAACCCACGACTGGATCAACCAGTCACAATGAGAAGGGCAACACTAGCACCACATTACCAGACTCACATAGACCAGCCATAGCTGCACCAGAAAACAACTCTCAGAAACATGCAAAAACATACTCAGAGGCTCTAAATAAGAACCTGCCTAAACAACAGAGACCTCCTAAGCATACACCCAAGCAACCCCCACCCTACAACAGAAACCAGGTAACACATACATCACAACATCAGTGTGCCAAGCAAAAACAGCCCCTAAGGCTAAACAACACACCTACACACTAGTAATTGGTGATTCTATCATCAGGCACACAGATGTCCCACTCACTAGACTGAACAAGGATAAGGTTACCGTAAGCTGCCTGTCAGGTGCCAGAATCCACCACATAACACATGCACTCAGGTCACTCCACAAGTACAAATATGACTCTGTCATTGTACATGTTGGCGTAAATGACCTGAGACGTACCTCCCTGGACTACATGGAAAGAGACATGGAAGAGCTCCCTGACCATGTAGCCCAGGCTGGTATGACTCTGACTCTGAGTAGCATCCTGCCCTCACCCAAAATGATGTCAGCATATGAAGAAAAAATGATCAGGTTCAACAATTGGTTAAACTACTGGTGTCATTCAAAGGGGATCCAGTACTTGTCAGCCTGGGACGACATGCTTGACAAGCCACGTTGCTTCACCAGAGACGGCTTGCACCTGTCGCCCCTGGGCTTTCGAATACTGGCCAAGACTCTTGCCACCCCAATACTGCCTTTTTTAGGCAAGGCTCAAAAGACAAACCTGCCTCCATAAACAACAATAATAAACAAAAACTGAGGGTAATTCTGCTCAACGCCAGAAGTCTAAGCCTCAAAATACATGCACTCAATGCTCTCCTTAGTATGGAAGAAATCGACGTATGTGCAGTGACAGAAACCTGGTTCAAGGCTCCAGAGAGCACCCCAGCACTACCAGGCTATAACTCCTACAATAACTTTAGATCCCAAAACCAGGACCGGAACACAAAAGGAAGGGGTGTGTCCATATTCATCAAGAACACCCACACCTCCAGGTTAGTAGCACAGCACGCGGAATCTGAGACCATCCAAGTGAAACTGACAGCGGGTAAATTGACTGTTCAATTTATAGCTTGCTACAGATCTCCCACCTTGTCTCAGGACCCTCGTGCAGCATTCCTGAGAACATTAGAAAGTATGAAGATTCTACCCAACACCATGCTACTGGATGACTTCAACTATCCAAACATTGACTGGGAAAACTACTCAAGCTCAAACACCCTAGCCAAATGCTTCCTTGAGTTTATAAACTCAAAAGCCCTTGAGCAGCTGGTCACCACTCCCACAAGAGGTGACAACATACTGGACCTGGTCATCACCAAGATGGAGAACCCATGTTCCACACCTGAGGTAAACTTGTCATTGGTAAGGTCAGATCACAAACTAATCACACTGGACATCCACATCCTGACCCCCCCCCCCCCAAGTCAAGGAAATCAAGGTAAAAAACTTCTCTAAAGCCAATTTCACACTCCTCAAGATGAGGTGGGAAGTTTTAAAGCTCCCAATCAAATGGAAAATGATGACCCATCAGCAGAATCCTTTACAAGTGCATTCTATGAACACCTTCAAGAATGCATGGACTGAGCCATCCCAAGTAAAACCAAGACCAACTCCTCAAAAAAGAGGAAGCCAGTCTGGTGGACCCCAGCTATAAATAAACTTTACAACAGAAGGAGGAATCTCCTGCAAGTTAGAACAAAATCCCAAAATAAGGCATCTCTGATTAACATCAGTAAAAAACTGCACTCCCTCATTAAGTCATCCATGGCCAACTTCGAAAGAAAAATATCCAATGACTCTAAGGATAACCGCAAGGCCTTCTTTAACTATGTCAAGAGTCTAGGGGCAAACTCTCAGATATGCTCCGAGTTAGTGCATAATGGCCATAAATACACTGAACCAACCGACATTGCAAACATCCTGGCTGACAAGTTCAGTGCAAACTTCACCCCCCCACCAAAGGGGCTAGCACCCATCCCAGAAGAATGTGGCGCTCCAGATATCTCAGACACACAAGTAAAGACAGCCCTTGCAAATGCCAAAAACATAGCATCAATGGGACCAGATGCTATCCCAGGTTGTGTCTTACACGAGCTTCAAAATGAACTAACCCACCATCTCAAATCACTATTAAAACTCAGCCTCTCTACAGGCTATGTACCCAAAGAATGGCGTATAGCAACAGTCGTACCACTCCACAAAGGTGGTGCCACAACTGACCCTTGGAACTATTGCCCTATAAGCTTGACTAGCTTGGTCTGCAAAGCCATGGAATGCATTATCATGGAGCTCATTAACAGGGACATTGGGAACCTCCAGACACTGGACCCAACCCACTGGACCCAACCCAGTTCGGCTTTGTTAAAGGCAGATCTTGCCTCCTGAACTTGGTCGACTTCTTCAAAACAGTCGCCAAGGCCATAGATGAAGGGAAGGTGGTCCACACAGCATATCTGGACCTTGCTAAGGCATTTGACACCATCCCACATTCAGGAATCATAGACAAACTCAACAGCTTAAATATCAACCCCCATGTCACGAGATGGGTTGCCAATTGGCTCTCTGACCGAACCCACACGGTAAGAGTGGCAGTCGCCATGTCTGACTCTAAGCCAGTCACAATCAGAGTCCCACAGGGCTCAGTCCTGGGACCCCTCCTGTTCGGTATATATTTCTCCGAAGTACAGGCAAAGGCGGAGGGACTGTGGCTAACCAAGTTCGCGGATTACTGTAAATTGGGTGCAATAATTGACTCTCCAGCTGACACAGACATCCTGCAAAAGGGTCGCACAGAGACAAACACCTGGTGTCAAAGTCAGGGCCTCAAGCTAAATGCCAAAAAATGCATAGTAATCCCATTTGGGAAAAATAAAGTACCTACAATCTACCACATAGATGGGAATCCACTAAGTACAGAAGAAGTAATTAGGGACCTGGGTACCCAAGTAGATAGCATGCTCTCCTTTGATAACCACATAGCTAAAATGGTCAGGAAATCCTTCTATGTGGCACACCTGATCACAAAGGGTTTCTCATCCAGATCCAAGGAGGTGATTGTGCCCCTTTACTCCTCACTCATTAGGCCCATAATAGAGTACAATGCCCCATTTGGGATGTACCTCACTAGACACCTGCAACAACTGGAAAGACCACAGAAGTACCTCACTAAGAGGATTAAGGGCCTTAAACAATTACCCTATGAAGCACGACTAAAAAAGCTCCAGCTCTTCTCAGTCGCTTACCGTCTGCTCAGAGGTGACCTATGCCTGACTTATAGGGCCATGTCAAACCCTGAACTAATGGACATGCTTCACCTCAAAAAAACAAGATCCCTCAGAACCACTCATTCTAGCAACTTGAACCTATGTACAACAATGAACAGGACATGCTGGAGGGATAGATTCCTGTCCCAGCGACTCCCCTCACTCTGGAATAGAATCCTAATCCATATTCAACAGAGCTCCTCTCTGATCCTCTTCAAGAGAAATCTTGATGAGTGGAGGGGTAATCGTAAGTTCTACCCTGGGATCACTTCAGGAGCCCTACTGACAGAGGCCCAGGTTACTAATCTAATGGGGAGGTGAAAGCCATCACTCTGTGGCTAGGCTTATAAATGCCCATGGGCAGATAGCCTAGTGCTTACCTATGAACCTATAAGCTTTATTGTCAGAAGAATGATAAGCAGAGTCCCCTTCTGTTTGATGTCTCACATTTTGTTGCAAAGACTTTATATTTCCTCCTTAGCCTGTTCTGCATTAAAAAATACCTTTGATCCTCTAGGAAAAAATATTCTGAAGACAGTTGGATGCAGCAGCATGAATCACACAACTGCCTCTCAAAATTCCCTGATGGCTGGCATAAATTTTCTTCTTCTACCTGGTATACAGAGTAATCATTTTCCACAACCAATCTACTGTCTCCAATGTTTAATACTTTGTTCTTCTGCCACGGTTTTGGCAGTATCACCTCTTTCTGCTGGTATCAATACATCCTTACTAGTATAGGTCTTGGCTGCTTTTTCATGGCCATGTTTGGAGCAGACACTTGATGTGCACTTTCAATTAACAAATCCTGCTATGTTATGTCAGTCCAGCAGCTTCTTTGTACTTTCATAAAATAAATATAGTCTGTTCATTCAAGTTTCTCTGGTACAGCAGAAAATCGCAGGTTTTCCCCTGCATGCTCTGTCTTCTAAACCTACCATTTTTTGAAACAGCTCTTCTTGACAAGTCTCATATTCAGCCAGCCTTTTCTTCATTTCATCCTCTGATTTTTACAGTTTCTTCAGTTCATCTGAATAGCTAGCTAAAACTTCATCTATTTTTCCAAGCCTTTTGTTATTTGAGTTGATATACTCATTCAATCTTTCATTTAGTCTTAGTTTAGGCTCTAAGTACATATATTTTGCCCTCTAATTTACTGGAAACTATTTCTTGTACTAAAGTTGGAGCTTGAACTGCTTTTGGATTAACAGCTGTAGGATTCTTCCCAGTCAGTGCTCTCTCTCCACCTTTTATAGTCTGTTTTCTTTCAGGTTCTCTAAATGTCTTCCTTGTTGGCATCCAGGCAGTGTACTTACTCAAGCTGGTAGAATCACTAGCTCTTATTTTTAGTTTCATTTCTCACACTGGGAGAAAGTTACTGATCACTGTGCAGCCATTTTGGAAGTCCTCCAATAGTCACTTGTCTTGTGCAATGCTGATGCTTGTAATGGAAAGTAAGATAAATTATGGACAACTTGTTAGTTTAAATACAATGTAATCACCCCACATATGCCATAGCAATACTATTTTTACACAGACTTTAGCAAATACATTATTTGATACTGCTTCTGTCATGTCAGATCAGTTACTAATATTTAACAGTGAATAAAGAATAGCAAGGGTAAGTCACTTGTATCCACAGACAGCCTTCATACCCATCAATTAT
Organism: Protopterus annectens; assembly: GCF_019279795.1. Taxonomy (NCBI): domain Eukaryota; kingdom Metazoa; phylum Chordata; order Ceratodontiformes; family Protopteridae; genus Protopterus; species Protopterus annectens. The sequence goes on from NC_056750.1 coordinate 3,795,352, forward strand.
ATTCATGTTACTCCATACTCTTCAGATAAATAATGTTCACTTTAATGAAGCTTTGTAATTGCAATTTATTTTGCAATCTGTCTCATATCACCTACTTAGAGGTGATCTCTGCTTGACTTACAAAGCCATGTCTGACCCAGCTCTGTTAGAAATGCTACATTTTCTCATATAGGTAAATGTGCATAACAAGTCATGTAATTGCTTTAACCTGAATTGTGGTTTTGTGACACATCTTCACCATACATAATACTTAAGCTGTTACCAAGGTAACTAATGTTGTATACATGACATCAAAATGACAAAGTTGTTCAAGGGAAACAGAAGCCTGAACTAGGAATGTCAAAAAAATGCAATAATCACATTCTGAACAAATAGTATTAAATTGACAATAATCACTCAGTTTAACCTTTGCTGATTAAGTAAAATAGAATGTTGCCATTTAAATCTAAAAACTTTTAGTATATGCCATAAAATGGAAATTTATGAATATGGAAATGAAACTTGTAATCATTAATCACAATAAGTGAATTTATTTTTAACTTATAATGTCACTCATTTTATAATAATAAATATCAGATATGAAAATCCTTATGTGTAGTAAATGGGGGGAAAGAGGGATGCACTGATAATTAAAATGCACCAACTTTCATCAATGTATACATAAAACAAACTTGATGCTTTAAGCAAGTTAGCAACAAAGTGATTACTTAAATGCTGGTAAACAATGAAATATAACTTCTGATATACCAGTAAAATACATTGTATTATAAACATTAGGTATAAATATTACCATCTATTTATATTAAGTAATACATTTTGAAAGACTTCATCAATAAGGGTAAATATGTTAAATAACTGCGTGCTATAATCTTTAACTGAGGTTTTATATATGACACATCCTACTTTACTAAGATTGAATTGCTTGGCATCTATCTTTCATATAAATATCAATTGCTTATACAATAAGTAGACATTTATATTGTATTAGAATTCTGTCTCTTCTACAATAGTACTATATCTGTTCAAAATAATATAAATATTGCTAATTCCTATTGCAAATATCCATATGATAATTCAATTTATGGAGCTCAGATGTTCTGGTTTGTCAAGGTAAGAGTGATAATCTGATGGACTTAGGTTTATCCATCAGATTAGGAATGATTTTCATTCCATGGCTTGTGCGGATCTTACTTTTAACATTTATTAATTTAAATTTATTTTACAAAAACTTTTTTAGTCTGCCTGACCAAAATATTACTTTACTGGTAAACACTCAAAGTATAAAGCTGATCATTTCCTTTAAAAGCTCTAACATATACTTTATAGTTACCAGAGGAAAATGTTTTGTGTAAAGGATGTATGTTTTATTGATAATAAAATATTTGAGTTAATTTCTTCAATTAGCTGTAATGAGTGTCCTTTTGTTATATAACTCCAATATGAGGATTTAGGTGTTGTTTTATTATTTATCAGTATATTGTAAAATTTTGCCTCACAGTAAGATGCTGTCCGGTTTGATTCTCAGCTAAAGCGTCTTCTGCATGGGGGACATGCGTGAATGGGCATACCTTCATTGAAGGTTGTGCATCAGGGCTGGTAACTCGGCACATAAAAATCAGCTGCCAATCATTAGCGGACCGGAGTTCTGCTGTGGCGACCCCTAACCGGGAAAAGCTGAAAGACACAACATTGAAAAATTTCAAAATACCATTTCCCATGTCATAATCATTGTATATGCTTTCATATAGGTATTTTGTAAGTTGAGGTATTTCTTTAAATGAAGAATTACAAATTATTCTGCATAAATCTTGTGAATATGTCAAAATGCTTTGCATAGTTAGCCAATCTTGTTGTGGAATTTTGTATATTGTTTCGATTGTTTGCATATCCAGAACTTTTAGTTCTTTGATGCATTGAAACCAACAAACAAATCCTTTCTGTTCCCAGGAATTAATTATTTCTCTGTATATTTTATGTGGATAGCTCTTTGTAACTATGAATGGTGTTCACAGATCAAACAAGATTTTTAAATCTGTATTTGCATTAATAATTTTCTTAAATGAGTCAATGTAATAATTAATCATACGAGTTTTAGTGGGCTTAGTTATGTTATATTGCATATTAATACATAATATGTGCCATGGCAAATTGTTTTCATCAGTTGTTTGGATTTTTTTTTTGTAAATCAAATTAATTTATTAATATTACAGTTACTAATTCTTTCCAAGTTAGACTTATCCAATCTGAGATTGTTTTAGATATTGATGCTTTTATACATGTTTCTATATGAGGAAAGTTTAATCCTCCCTGTTTCCATGGTCTGATATGATCTATTAAAGCTATTCTGTTTCTTTTGGGAAACCATAAAAATTTTATTAGGAATGAGTTTATTTCTTTGAGTATATTCCTTTCTGGCAACAGTTGTATTGCCAAAGCTATATATAGAATCTTGGGTAGTAAAACCATTTTTATTAACTGTAGTTTATCTTCAAATGTTAATATTATTTTGTTCCACTTTTCCACATAGATTTTAATTGTATTGATATTATTGTAGTTTTTTAAAGACTAATTCATTATTATCTTTGCATAACTCAATTCCTAGAAATTTTAAGGTAGATTCTTGTTTCCCAATAATGTAATTCCCCTTCGTATACAATTCTTTTTTTTCATTTATAAATAACAATTTTGGAATGGTATTAAAAACTTTTTACACACTTTATTTAATGAATCGTTTAACTTATCTAAAGCTCTAGTGTTATTAAATGTGTATGAAGGTCCTCATTTGAATGAGTCAAATATGTATCTAGTTTGGACAATACCTGAAATGGTTTGGATA
>NC_056750.1:4134072-4212459 GCF_019279795.1 Protopterus annectens
ACAGAAACCTGGTTCAAGGCTCCTGAGAGCACCCCAGCACTCAGGAAAGGAAATGGTGTCCATATTCATAAAGGACACCCACACCTCAAGGTTGGTGGCACGATGCATCGGAGACCATCCAGGTGCAATTAACCATAGGCAAGACTGCTCTGCAATTTGTAGCATGTTACAGTCCACCCTCTCAAACTCAGGAACCTCACATGGCCTTCCTGAAAACATTGGAGGATAAATGTATCTCCAAACACCATCATACTAGGTGACTTCAACTACCCTAATATAGACTGGGAACACTACTCAAGCCCGAACACTCTAACCCAAAGATTCCTGGAGTTCATAAACTCAAATGCCATGGAACAACTAGTCACCATCCCCACAAGAGGAGAAAACATACTTGATCTCATCATCACGAACATGGGATCAAATTGTTCAACACCGGAAGTATACCCCTCACTGGTGAGATCAGATCATAAACTAATCTCGCTGGAGGTCCTCATCCCACCCCCACCTGAAACAAAAAAGACCACAGTGAAAAACTTCTCAAAAGCCGATTTCACACTTCTAAAAACTAGTGTGGTCTCCTTTAAGGCCCCTGAGCCAGTGGTAAACATTACTCAAACCACTGAATCACTTACAAATGCCTTCTACCAGCACCAAGGACTGCATGGATCAGGCAATCCCAAACAAAACTAAGACTCTCTGTACCAAAGGCAAGCGTCCAGTCTGGTGGACCCCAGCCATAAACAAGCTCTACAACAAAAGGAGGAAGCTACTACAAGATAGAGCAAAATCCTTGAAAGGTAAGACACCTTTGATCATTATAAGTAAAACTAAGAGCTCTCATAAAATCATCCAAGGCAAATTTTAAAGAAAAACTAAGAGCTCTCATAAAATCATCCAAGGCAAATTTTGAGAGAAAAATCGCCAAGGACTCTAAAGACAATCATAAGGCCTTCTTTAGCTATGTTAGAAACCTAGGAGGAAACTCCCAGATATGCTCAGAATTAGTTCAAAATGATGTGAAAATTACTGAACCTACACACATTGCCAACATACTGGCTGACAGGTTCAGTGCAAACTTCACCCCAAAAGGAGAGATATCTCTTTCAGAGGATTGTAGCCCCCGAAACATCGCCAAGGGCCAAGTGAGAACTGCCCTCACTAAGGCAAAAAACACAGCATCCATGGGACCGGATGGTGTCCCCAGCTGTGTGCTTCACGAACTCAACGAGGAATTAAACCCACAGTTAGGACAGCTGTTTAATCTTAGCCTCACCTCAGGATACGTCAAGGAGTGGCGCCGCACTGTGCACCCACTTCATAAGGGCAGTGCCTCCACAGACCCTGGAAATTACCGCCACATTAGCTTGACAAGCCTTATCTGCAAAGCCATGGAGAGGATCATAATGGAACTCATAAATAAAGACATAGGGAACTTGCAGACTTTGGATCCAACCCAGTTTGGCTTTGTCAAAGGCAGATCCTGCCTCTTAAACTTGGTTGACTTTTTCGAGACAGTCACCAAGCCCATTGATGAGGCAAAGGCAGTCCATACAGCCTACCTCGACCTGGCAAAGGCCTTTGACACAATACCCCACTCAGGTATCATCGAAAAACTCATCAGCTTGAATGTAAACCCATACATGACAAGATGGGTTGCAAACTGGCTAAGTGACAGAACCCACAGGGTCAGAGTTGCTGGAGCCATGTCAGACTCAAAGCCTGTCACAAGTAGTGTCCCACAGGGCTCAGTCCTGGGTCCACTCTTGTTCGGCATCTACTTTTCTGAAGTACAAGCAAACACAGGAGGGTTATGGCTGACAAAGTTTGCAGATGACTGCAAACTGGGCGCCATAGTCGAAAACACATCTGACACAGATATCCTCCAGAAGGGCCTCACAGAAATGGATAACTGGTGCCAGAGCCATGGCCTGAAGTTAAACGCCAAAAAATGCATAGTCATACCCTTCGGAAAAACAAGGTTACCCCTAGCTACCATATAGGTGGCAATCCACTGAGCACAGAAAAAGTCATCAGGGATCTGGGGACCCAGGTTGACGGTAGCCTTTCGTTTTACACTCATGTTGCTAAAGTAGTTAGGAAAACCTTCTATATCGCCCACCTGATCATGAAGGAATTCACATCTAGATCAAGGGAGGTCATCCCCTTGTACTCATCACTCATTAGATCTATGATTGAGTACAATGCCCCGTTCGGAATGTATCTGACCAGACACCTGCTGCAGCTTGAAAGGCCCCAAAAGTTCCTCACCAAAAGGATAAAGGGTCTCAAAAATATGTCTTATGCTGCCCGACTGAAAGAACTCCAGCTCTATTCAGTCTCATACCGCTTGCTCAGAGGTGACCTGTGCCTGACATATAAGGCCATGTCAAACCCAGATTTGATGAATATGCTTCACCTCAAAAAAATCTAGATCCCTCAGAACCTTGACACGGTTATAAATAGAACGTGCTGGAGGGACAGATTCATCACCCAGAGACTCCCTATGCTGTGGAACAAAATCCCGGTACATGTGAAGCAGAGCACCTCTCTGGCCTTGTTCAAGAGGAATCTTGACCAATGGATGGGAGATCGCAGATATACCCCAGGGATTACTTCAGTGTCACTGCTTGACAGAGGCACAGCAAAATGATAGGCATAGTTTTTATTCAAACTAAAGGGGTGGCCAAAGCCACATAACTATGGGCTAGGCTTATAAATGCCCTTGGGCAGATAGCCTAGTATGAACCTATATATATATATATATATATATATATATATATATAAACAGTCTCCCTGACAATAGTAGTCATGATATGGGAACCCTAGAAAAAGGGGCAACATCATGAAATAGAAGGATCTCAGAACCTTCAAGTCTGTCTAGGCTAGGGGGCAGGAGGGAGGGACGCAAGAAGAGGAAGAAGACAACTAAAATGGAACGTTATGGTAGGTACATAACTTCTTAATGTTAAGTTGTCATTCTCGCCTTCATTCTTGCTGGATGGGACAGCGTCCCTAGCACCTTGGTCCTGGGTGGCTCAACGGAACAGACTCCTGAGTACAGTGGAACCAAAGTCAGCTATATTTCTGGAGGCTATATCCAGTTTGCAATGGGTAATAAAGGTATGCTGAGAAGCCCAAGTAGCTGCTGCACAAATGGCATCTAAAGGTAACCTTGCTTGAAAGGCTGTTGAAGTCGATAGCACCCTGGTTGAATGAGCCTTAGGTTTTGAAGGAAGTTGTTTATGTCTCAACTCGTAGACAAAGGTAATAGTGGAAGCTAACCATCTGGAAAGGGTTACCTTTGAAACTGGAAGTCCTTTCCTCCCATCAGCATAAGAAAGGAAGAGTTGTTCTGACTTCCTGAATTGTTTTGTTCTGTCTAGATAATACCGCAATTGGCGATGAACATCCAAGGAATGTAGTTTCTGTTCAGCCCGGTTTGAATAATTTGGGAAGAAAACCGGCAAGTGAATAGTGTGATCCAGATTTGATTCAGAAGAAACTTTAGGTAGAAAGGAAGGGTTTGTTCTGAGAGCTACTCTGTCTTTATGAAAGACCAAATAAGGGGAACGAGTGGACAAGGCTTGAAGCTGACTCTGCCGGCAGAAGTTATAGCCACTAGAAACAGAGTCTTCCAAGAGAGGAGCTTGAGACAACAAGAAGCTGCAGGCTCAAAGGGAGGAAGAATTAGTGAAGATAACACTAAATTCAGGTCCCATTGTGGAGGAGGATCCTTAATGGGAGGTCTGAGTAAGAAAATGCCCTTGAGGAAGGCTTTGCAGAGTTTATGAGACATAATACTGGTTTCCGAAAGTCCTACATGGAAATTGGCAATGGCCGCTAGTTAAACTCTGATAGTGGCTGCCGATGAACCTGCATGAAAAAGCTCTGCCAGAAAATCAAGAACTTTATGAATTGGAGCATTAAAAGGGTCTAAGGACCTAGCTTGTGCCCAAATGGAAAAACGCTTCCATTTGCTCACATAAGTCTTCCTGGTATTAGACATATGGGAGGCAAGAATAATGTCACGGACAGGAAGAGAAATGAGGGGAAGCCTGGCTATGGTTGGAAGTGGAGCAACCAAGCTGTGACGTTGAGGAACTGAAGAGACTGGTGCAGCTTGCCCGTCAGATGGGTCAAAAGATCTGGAAATGGTTCCAGATGCCAGGGCTGTTCCAGAAGGTATCGGTGCAGGAACGGAAACCATACTTGTCGAGGCCAGTAAGGAGCAATGAGGATCATTTTGGATCTCAATGCGGTTGCTTTCTGAATTAACTTTGGAATCAACGGAAAAGGGGGAAAGGTAGAAGACCACGAGGCCAATCGTGGACTAGAGCGCTCTGGGGGTGGCCTGGTAGGGGGAAGAGAGTGAAGAAGTCGAGGCACTTGCTGTTTTGAGGTGTTGCAAAAAGGTCGCAGAAGGCTGGCCCCACTTCTGGAAAATTCTCTACTACTGTTTGATTTAGAGACCACTCGTGAGGCATGAGAATTGTTCTGCTCAATCTGTCCGCTATGACATTGGATCTCCTGGGGATGTGCGTGCTATCAGAAACCGTTCAGAGGAGATCGCCCACTGCCAAGGTCTGAGTACTTCTCGACAAAGGGGGTAGGGCTTGGTTCCGCCCTGCTAGTTTAGGTACCACACTACGGACATATTGTCCATTTGAACTGCTATAGTGCCTGTGGGAAGAGAGTCCTGAAGGGCTTGCAGTAAAAGCACTGCTCTCATCTCTAGGACATTTATGTGCAGGTGGCATTCTAATTGTTGCCACGTGTCCTGGACAGTTCTGCCCTGATAATGCCCCCACCCGATCAGGGAGGCATCCATTGTCCGGCAACTGGAGGGGAATAACAAAGGGTCTGCCCTGAAGAAGTTGAGGAGACTATCCACCAGACAGTGCTTCTTGCAAGTGGGTTATCAATATGTTGTGTGTCATAGGAAGTTGTTGGTAGGACCACTGAGAGAAAACATCCACTGAAGAATTCTCATATGGAAGCGGGCTAAGGAAGAAGGGAATCACCGCCATGGCCAATGTTTTCAGTACTAACTTGGCTTGAACTTTGTTGGACTGAATCAGAAGGTGGACATTCTGCCGATATCTATCACTCTCTGAGGTGTTAAAGTTGCAGACATTTCTGTGGTGTTTAACACAGCGCCTACGAAGTTTATACATTGACAAGGTGACAAGAAGGATTTTGCAAAATTTATGGAAATACCTAACCTGTTGCAAATGTGAATGGTGTAATCCCTGGTTATGATAAGATGCTGCTTGGTGGTAGCAGTGATGAGCCAGTCGTCTAAATATGGAAACACCTGGAATCCTTTTTGTCTCAGGTGAGCCGTGACCACTGCCAAACATTTGGTGAACACCTGGGGGGCTGTGGTGAGACCAAAGGGCAGGGCTCTGAATTGGTAATGACTGGCTCCCAGCCGAAAGTGGAGAAACCTCCTGGAGCACCTGTGTATCTTTATGTGATAGTAAGCGCCCTGTAGGTCTAACGAGCACATCCAGTTGTCTCTTCCCAAAAAGGGCAGAATGGACTGCATCGTTACCATCCGAAATTTTGTCTTCTGTACAGATTTGTTCAGTCTGCTGAGATCCAAAATGGTTCTCCAGTCTCCTGTCTTTTTTGGTACCAAAAAGAACCTGGAGTAGATTCCGGATCCTAGCTGGTCTGCTGGGACTGCCTGGATTACTCCTTTTTAACAGCTTTTCTATTTCCAGCTGTGCCTGACCCTTTTGTCTGGGTGGTATGTCTGGGAGGGTCTTCGCAACTGGTTTGGAGGGGAAATGAAAGGGATTTTGTAACCCTTGGAAATAATCAACTGTACCCATTTGTCTTGAGAGAGGGATTGCCAGGCTTCCGGGTACAGAGATAATTTTCCCCCGACTGCCTCCGAAGGTGGACAGTCGGGCAGCTTCTCAGGGATGCTGAAAGGGTTGGTCAGGGAAGGACTCCCTGGAACCCTGGTTCTGTGGACCCCTCTGCCCTTGGGGGCGTCTATTGTTCCCCCCGCCTCTAGGGGAATTTCACCACGGTGGGGACTCCCTGTGGTTTATGGAACCACATCTTTCCACCTTTCTGACCTTTGGGGTATGGTCTAGATGGTGTGGAAAAATGGACTCCCACGGCAGAGAGAGTCTTACCGTCTTGCTCGCACCTGGTGAGAGTATTCTTCACCTGAGGTCCAAACAATTCTGAACCATCAAAGGGGGTGTTGGTGAAGGACGCCTTGAAGGGATCAGCAAAATTACAGTGTCACATCCAGGCATGACGTCTCAACGCAACACCTGTGCCTGCGGCCCTACTCGCTCCATCGGCTGCATAAGAGATAAGCCGCATGGAGGAATTGGCAATAGAATTCAGGGTAGCCAGCTGGTAGTTAATCTTGTCCTGATACCCCGCAGCAGAAGGATCCTGTACAGTTTCACCCAGTTCTTTGAGCAAATCTCTCTGAAGGCGGGCGAAATGACATAAATACTTCAGCGATCGCATAGCAAAGGTCGCTGAAGCAAATGTCCGCTTACCGTACCTGTCCATGGGCCTGGACTCGTTAGGAGGATGAACAGGTATAGAAGGATCAGCTAATTCCTTCTTAGTGGCAGCTGCTACCACCATAGCATCTACCGAGACAACTTTGGTGAGAAATGTCTTGTCCACCGCGGCAGAAATAAATTTTGAAGGCCTCCAGGAGCTGCCCACGCCTTTCTGGCCACCACTTCCATCAGTGGATCGAAAGGGGGGGGGGCACCCAGGAGGTGGAAGGGTGAGATCCAAAGGCATCAAGGTAAACCGACTTGTCCTCAGAGGGTTTGAGTGTGGACCAATTCCCCCTCTGTTTCAGGATCTCTAGTATGTCTGAAAAGGAGACATCTTCAGAGGGGGATCTGGGGTAGCCCTCCGACTCATCCAAGTCGGTGTCCGAGGTTACAGACTCAGGGGAGTCTACGTGCTTCCTCTTGCACTTTCTTTTCCTAGGTGGCTCTCCTGAAGCTTCAGGAGAGGCTTCGGAGGAGGATGAGACACCCAAAGTGGGTACCCTTTCGTTGGATCTCTGCTGTCAGTTGCAAGAGGATGGCCAGAGACCGTAACAGGCACTGTGAAGGGAGGAGCTGAAGAACCCAACCTTGGAGTGGACACTGGATCCAGCATGCTCATCACCTCAAAGCCCCTATTAGGCACAAGACAGTCCGCTCTGAAGACACCAGAACCACCCCGGCACTGACAGAGAAGGCTCGAGAATGATGTCGGGGCCAACTAACCAGAGCCACGCCCGAGGGAGAGCGGGTCAGACAAGGGTCCAATGCCACTCCCTCGGAGCCAACAATGGAGTCTCGGCGGCTTCTCACGGACGGTACCAATGAAGAAGTCAGCCAACGACGCGGGCCAAGGTGGAAGTATTGGCTCCAACAGGGCAAGGTTACGGTTCCGACAAACTCGGCTCAACTCGACTGGAGAGTCGGAGGAGGAATCAGTGGCACCGAGGCCACAGTCTGGTGAGATGGGCTTTGGAGTATTTGGGCCAGTGCCTGAGATTTTATGAGTCTACTGACCACCCTCTCAATATCGTGGTCGGAAAGCCTAGATGACCTGGAGGAATGAGTCCTATGACTCCGCTCAGATAGAAAGGGTGATCTTGGAGCCGATCGGACGGACTCCAATGAAGGGATCTAGAGCGCATGCTGATGTCGGCCCGATACAGGTTTCGAGCGTACGATCTTTCTCACATTGGCTCGACTGGGGCGATGTCGAGCGATCTCAGTTTGCCAGCCTCGACTCAGAAGCTGGAGCCGAGGGCTTGCGGGGTTAGCGACTTCCCGATCCAGACTTGACGGGAATCATCGGCTTCAATAAGCCCCTCAAAATAAGTTTATTCGATGCTCCTGCAGGACTCTTGAACTAAATCCGTGGCAGATGGAACAAGAGTCCTGCAGGTGCAAAGGTCCCAAGTAGAGGCAAGAAGTGTGACCGTCTGTCAGAGACATTTTCTGACAGCACGAGTCACACTTCTTGAATCCCGAGACCTTAGCTTCTTTAGACATAGTTACCCTACAAAACAGTAACACAGTCAGCACAACCACTCACTCAACTTTCACACCAAGGGGAAGTTAAGGGGCTGACTAAAACAACAACTTGCACACACAATAATGGGGGAGAGAAAACAAAAACTAAGCCTGTAGGCCCAATTAGAAAGTTTAACTAAAGGGGTGGTTAGGGCTTAACAAAAAAATTACTAATAGGTAATTTAGGTAAAACTATATCAATGGGAACTAATCTGACAAAAACTAACCTCAAGTTTAGAAGAATTTGCTAAAATTTATTTTACTGACCTGAGCCGGCAAAAAAAGGCAACCTCGCAGCGAAGCAGCAAACGAGATCTGGGGAGTTAGCGCATGGTATTGTGGGATATAGGGCTGCCTCGAGCCGGTAAAAAATCGCTCTCGAGCTATAGTATAGGCCAAGTCGGAGCTGAGGATCGGCTCCGAACCCATCCAGCAAGAATGAAGGCAAGAATGACAACTTAACATCAGTGCTTAACCCACAACTGCCTGACAGTGCCTGGCACGCTCTATATATTAAACCATTTTCTGCACAGCAACAAAGAGAAACCACTATGTAAGACTATACAACAGTACACGGCACACTGTATGCGACACAATGCACCACCTAGCCACAGGAGGTATATATCAAGCTAATGCATAAAAAAATATGTCATCCATTGCAATGAATGTAAAGTCTAGTTACAGTATTACCAGTATACCACACTAGTTGTTGATGGCAAACCCCTGCCTAAAATATGTGCACATTCATTAATATAGGTGGCATACTGCTGTACTAGACTATACATGTTGCTACGACTTATACCCTGTAACACACATAAAAAGACATTGGTAAACTCCAAACTCTGGACCACAACCATGTTGGGTTTGTAAAATGCAGATCATGTCTCCTAAACCTGATAGACGACATTGAAGCAGTCACCAGAACCTAGACAAGGGTAAGGTAGTTAAGCACAGCCTATGTAGATCTTGCCACGGCTTTCAACACCATCCCCCACTCTGGAGTTATAGATAAACCCACTAAACTAGGTATAAATTGCTATGTCACAAGATGGGTTGCCAGCTGGCTCACTGACAGAACACACACTGTGAAAGTAGCAGACGCCAAGTATGACTTTGGACCAGTGACAAGTGCAGTACCACAGTGTTCAGTCCTGGGTCCTGTCCTGTTTTGTATCTACATCCCTGAAGTAAACTTTAACATGGAAGGTCTGTGGCTAATGAAGATTCCAGATGACTGCAAACTAGGAGCCATAATTGTAAATACTAAAGATGTGAACATCCTACAAAAGGGCCTCACTGAGACAGATGCCTGGTGTCAAAGCCATGGCCTCAAGCTCAATACCAATAAGTGCATTGTCATCCCCTTTGGTAAAAACTCCGTAGCCATGAACTACAACATAGGCGGTAGTATACTTAACACTGAAAGTGTGATAAGAGACCAGGTCACAGGTGGACAGTGGACACACCTGTGATAATCACATCCCCACAGTAGTCAGAAAATCCTTCTACATGGCACACCTCATCACAAAAGGTGTCTCATGCAGAATAGAAGAGGACATTGTTCCCCTCTACTCATCACTCACTAGATCCGTAATAGAGTACAATGCCCCTTTTGCTATGTACCTCACAAGACATCTACAACAACTGGAAAGCCTGCAGAAATACCTCACAAAGAGCATTAGTGGCCTGAAATACATGCCATACACAGACTGTCTCAAAATTCTCCAGCTGTACTCTCTCGCATATCACCTACTCAGAGGTGATCTCTGCCTAACATACAAAGCTATGTCAAACACAGAGGTGTTGGACATGCTCCACGTAAAACACTCACAATCCCTCTGATCTTCGGCCCCAAAACCCAGAGTGAAATACAAAATGAAGGGGTGTATCCATTTACCTTATGGATACCCACACCTTCAGGTTAGTGGCACAGCATGAGGCCTTGAAGACCATGCAAGTGCAACTAACATTGGGCAAAGCTGCTCATCAGATTGTACCTGCTACAGATCACCTACCTTGTTTCAGGAACCTCACTCAGTATTCCTGAGAACAGTTGAAAATATAAAGATCCTATCAAACACCATTATATGAGGAGATTACAACTACCCAAACATTGAGTGGGAGAATTACTCGTGTACAACATCCTTTGCCCAATGTTTCCTAGAGTTTAAAAACTGAAACGCCTGGAACAGCTGGTCACCACGCCCACTAGAGGTGACAACATACTGGACCTGATCATCACCAACATGGGGTACCAGTGTTCCACAACAGAGATAAACCCCTCGCTGGTAATATCAGATCATAAAGTAATCACACTGGACATCCACATCCCACCCCCCACCCCCAGTCAAGGAAACCACTGTGAAGACATCTTCAAAAGTAAACTGCACACTTCCCAAGACAAAAGTGGAAAGTTTCAAAGCCCCCTTACTATATGATAATGCTATACAATCTTTCAAATTATTTACAAGTGCATTCTATGAGCATCTACAGGGATGCATGGATTAAGACATCCCAAATAAAACCAAGATGCACTCCTCCAAAAATAGGAAACCAATCTGGTGGTCGTCGCACATAAATAAGCTATACAACAGAAGGAGGAAACAAACACATGATAGAGCAAACTTCACAAAAGGAAAGGCATCACTGATCATTATTAGGAAGAAACAATGATCGCTCATAAAATAGTCCAAGGCCAGTTTATAAAGACAAATTGCAAAGGAATGTAAGAATAACAACCACAAAGCCTTTGTTAGCTATATCAAACATTTAGGTGGCAACTCTCAAATATGCTGTCAGCTACAGCAAAATGGCAAAAAGATACACTGAACCAACTTACATTGCCCACATCCTGGGGGACAAGTTCAGTGCAAACTCCCCCCCCCCATCACCCCCAAAAGGGCCTGTGTCCATCCCAGAAGAATGTAGAGCACCAGACTTCATGGACATGCAGGTAAAAACAGCCCTCTCCAAAGCTAAGAACACAGCATCAATGGGACTGGATGGTATCCCAGGCTGCGACTTACACCAGCCCCAAAAGGAACTACACCCTCACCTACATTCACTGTCCAGACTCAACCTTACCACAGGCTATGTACCCAAAGAATGGCATACAGCAACAGTCATCCAGCTCCACAAAGGGGGTGCCAGAACAGAACCAGGAAACCATTGCCCTATAGGCCTACTCAGCCTGGTCTGCAAAGCTATGGAGCAAATTATCATGGAACTCATAAACAGAGACATTGGGGACGTCCAGACACTGGACTCTACCCAACTTGGCTTTGTTAAAGGTAGATCCTGCCTCCTAAACCTAGTTGACTTATTTGAAACAGCTACCAAGGACATAAATGGAGGTGAAAGTAGTCCACACAGCCCACCTGGGCCTCACTAAGGCCTTTCAACACCATTCCCCACTCTGGCATCATGGACAAGCTTACCAGGTTGAACATTAACAGCTATGTCACAGGATGGGTGGCCAACTGGCTCACAGATCAAACACACATGTTCAGAGTTGCGGGTGCCATGTCCGACTCTAAACCAGTCACAAATGGCATCCCACAGGTATTGGTCCTGGGACCCCACCTGTTCAGTAGATACTGTTCAGAGGTACAGGCAAGCATGGGAGGAGTATGGCTGAACAAGTTTGCAGATGACTGCTAACTATGGTCCATAATCGTCTCTATGGCTGACACAGACATCCTCCAGAAGGGTCTTACAGAGACAGATACCTGGTGTCAAAACAATGCCCTCAAGCAGAATGCCAAAGAATGCATAGTCATCCCCTTTGGATAAAACAAAGTGCACACAAATTACCACATAGGTGGTAATCCAGTATGTACGGAGAATGTAATTATGGCCCTGGGGACCCAGGTAGATAGTAAACTCTCCTTTGATGATCACATTGCCAAAGTGTTTAGAAATTACTTCTATGTAGCCCACCTAATGTCACCTAATGTAACCCACTTTGATCTAGTCTGATGATTTCACCATCCTACAAATATACCTGTGGAAAGGAGAGCTCTCGGTAATGTGTATAGCGCGTTGTGTAAATGTGTACTGCTCTAGTATCATAAAGTAGTTAGGTAGGGGGTTGAATCATGCACTTGACCACTGTATGAGTGTGTGTGTGTATCTCCTTGTAGAGGAGCAACCTTTTTGGGGACAGCTACAACACCTTAAAAGTGGTATATTTATCTTTGTCAAGTCTGATGATGTCACCATCCTACAAATATACCTGTGGAAAGGAGAGCTCTCGGTAATGTGTATAGCGCATCGTGTAAATGCATACTGCTCTAGTATCATAAAATAGTTAGGTAGGGGTTTGTATCCTGCACTTGACAACTGTATGAGAGTGTGTGTGTGTGTGTGTGTGTATCTCCTTGAAGAGGAGCAACCTTTTTGGAGACAACTACAACACCTTAAAAGTGGTATACTTATCCTTGTCAAGTCTGATGATGTTACCAGTAATGTGTATAGCGCGTCGTGTAAAGGTGTACTGCTCTAGTATTATAAAGTAGTTAGGTAGGGGTTTGAATTCTGCACTTGACAAATGTATGAGAGTGTGTGTGTGTGTGTGTGTGTGTGTGTGTGTGTGTGTGTGTGTGTGTGTATCTCCTTGTAGAGGAGTAACCTTTTTGGAGACAACTACAACACCTTAAAAGTGGTATACTTATCCTTGTCAAGTCTGATGATGTTACCATCCTACAAATATACCTGTAGAAAGGAGAACCCCCAGTAATGTGTATAGCGCGTCGTGCAAAGGCGTACTGCTCTAGTATCATAAAGTAGTTTGGTAGGGGTTTGAATCCTGCACTTGGTGAGTGTTTGTGTGCTCTATGTGTGTGACACAGTTGGTCACTGTGTTGTGGGTTTTGTTTACTACTGTATGACATAACACAATGACAACAGTATGTGCATTGCACGTCAGGTAGCTGTGTGGCAAATACATATACGTACATGTGACCTCAATTATTTCATAGGTGGGAACCCTGCTTTCTCCATGAACACATCTGTTATCTTTGCCAGAGTGTGCTGCCGCTTTCCAGACCTTAGGTCACATCTGTATGCTTGTGACAAGCCCAGCCACTGCAGTGATCCCTGGCCTAGGTCATCCGTGTCACACACACTCATTACGGTTTCTATTGAATAGTGTGAGTGAAGGTTTATGCCTGAGGTATATTTCAGACCTGTTCAAATGCAGAAAAGTCTGTCAATGATGGCTATCCATTATAGGTGTACAACAACCTTTGTGGATATGCATGCAGGCCCCTTATTGCTTATGTGATTCACCGAGGGATTTCAGAATACCTTTGGAAACATGATTACCAAAGGAGAGATAACATAACACTTGGGTGTATGTACACATCGGTACCTGTTCAACATGTTGGGGGCTACTACCTATGTGGTACTGTGGAGATACTATGTTTTGTAAAGGTGGATGACTATGCTTTAGTTGGCTTATAGCATTACAGCATGGGTTTGACAACAGATATCTGTTTGTATGATACCCTTGCGGAGGATGTGTGTGTCATCTGGAGAATGCATTACAGGCCACAGTATGCATTTCCAGACGTGGACGGACATATCCCTACTGTGTTTGCTTGTGCCTAAGAGAGCTATATGCTAAACAGGAGTGGTCTCAGGAATGGGTGCAGGTGAACACCACTGGTTACTGGCATAGTATAGCTCCTGAAGGATACAAATGTTACTGTGTGTCCTACATCTATGTGTCAGTTGTCAAGACATCATCTAATGATTGTTTATGGTCAGGCTGTTGAGGTTATGTATACTAACAGAATGCAAACCAATGACAGATAGTAACAGTATCACCCATAGCACAGTGTCAAACCATGCCATACACACGTGTACCCAAGTTCCAAAATGTGTGTAGTACAATGCATACTGGCCACCAATAGAAACTATGGAGTGTTAACACTGTGTACTACAAGGCATGACACCCTGCCCATGTGTCCACTGTGCAGGTACATGCAGACAGTGCACCTCCACCATGTTCACAAATGCACACCTGCAAACCTGTGCTGCACACATCCCACATGTACTGTACACTCTCTAACACATGCTGCCAATACTACACACATCAGTCAAGTGGCACATGGGCGGACAGTACACTACTGGAATTAACACTGGTGTAAACAATACTACATTGACAATCATAGCTTTAATGCATCATGCCTGCTCAGCTACACCTTCAAGGATATCATTACACTTTACTGCTGACAACATGCTAACATTGCTATACTGCTATAAAGTCACCCTGTGCATCAGCACCATGTTAGCCTGTTCCTGCATCAATGTTACAGATGACAGGAGGTGGCACAGGTTTCATCATATGCACAGGGTGTGTTGTTGGTTTGTCAGAGGCGTACATTGAGCCATACAGTTGACATGTGTGTGTGTGTGTGTGTGTGTGTGTGTGTGTGAGGGCCAAGAGTACTGGTATGGGCCAGTGTTGATGTAATGTGTGTGGGTATGTGTTAGCCCTTGGTTTCTGGTTTATGTGTGTGTGTGTGTCTGCATGCACACACTTCCACCATGTGACTGCCATATATGGGGATGTGTGGGACAGCCACAGACTGTACCTTTCAGGCTTTACAGATTACCGTCTCTGGCCACGGATACGGTACCCATGCCTGGCAGGGATGCTACTGACAGTATCAGGTACTAAGCCAGACTGGGTACTATCCTCAGAGGTAGACATATGTACACTGGACCCAGGTCCCTGCTGGGACTGGCCAGAGCCATGTGCACATGGTCTTCTAGGACAGTCTATGGACAGCCCATCCCCAACATTGCTGGGGCTGGTACTGGCACTACGGGAGCGGCTGTGACTTGAGGGACATCCGCAGCGACTGCCAGCTGCTGAAGTTGCTGGCATACATCCACGTCGTCTCAACCATCCCGCACTGTCCTGACATATGGACATGACATTGCAGAGGACATTAATGTCTCACCCCAACGTCTATTAGTGACCTCAGTGTAATTATGGATGGCACCTGCTAGGTCACAGATACTGTCATTTAAAGTGGTGTTATGTGCCCTCTGTGCCCTTAGTCCCTGTCTGGTGTACCGTTCCATATGTGCCTGTGCCTCCATGACAGCCTGGAACATGCGTGAGGTTGTAAGACCTGTGGCACGTCTGCCAGGGGCAGGATGACCAGCAGTGCTCCAAGAACCCCTGGACATCTGCCTATGTGGTACCGTTCCAGACCTCTGGGTGTGGCTGCTGTGTCCGGATGCATATGCCATAGATACCACACTGTCCTGGCCATTGCCATCTGTACACTGCCCCTCAGCTAAGGGCATTGCTGATGATGGATGTATTGGCAGTATGACTGTGTGCATGGATGGGGTGGACACCTGTGTACTGTCGATTGGTGGCCCAACGACAGACCCTGGCAAACATGCCTGTACCTCAACACACCTATCCTTATTATCACTATTTGTGTCAGTGACATCACGTTCCCTGCTGCAGTGAACCAGCCCAACCTCAGCAACTGTGAGAGGAAGACAGGAAACACACTTCACAACCTGTACATGATGTCAGAACACATGTAAACATGCACACATGAATAAATGCACACATGAACACATGCACACAAATACACTCCTCACTAAAGCAGATACACACACACACACACACACACACACACACACACACACACCACCAGCAATCCAGAACATACTCAGTAGTGGTTGATGGGGGGTACAGTATCACAAGCCAAACAGTCATATCACACGTGTCAGCATTCGGGGCGTGTGTTGCTCAACAGCATGC
The DNA here is from genome assembly GCF_019279795.1 of Protopterus annectens. NCBI lineage: Eukaryota > Metazoa > Chordata > Ceratodontiformes > Protopteridae > Protopterus > Protopterus annectens. Next base: position 4,149,934 of record NC_056750.1, read on the forward strand.
AGTACAACAGTCCTTGCTAATAACAGTATACATGGCTTTGATGCATGTGTGTTGTTGTTCAGTGATTAGCCTCACCCTGGAACGCAATGTGTACATGGACACAACATTGCTGTGCAAGTATTACAAGCTCTTCAATGTGCTGTGCACCATCCCTCACAGGCATACATACCATGTCTGGATGTTTATCTGTGTGTCACATAGATATCCAGTACTGATTAGAGCATCTGTGTCTTTAGCAGTTAATTGTGGACACAGGTTTAGCTCATGCATGCTATGTATACACACAGGATGAGTGGTGCATGTATACCTGATGGAATACCATTGCTCAACATAGCCATTGTACAGTAGTTATGGTGAGGGTAGAACATATTGTGGACATGCCAGTGCCAGCCATGACATGGCATGCTACAACACAACTGCAACATTAAACATCACACATACCCAGTGTGTGTCATGTGACCTATGCACTCAATAGCATTACAAGACATATAGGTGTCACTTTGTGCAAATGGTGATTGCTATGCATATTGTGCAAAGGTGCATATGTTTGCACACACACAACATTGAGGTGTATAGCAATGAATGCTATGTGTAGTACTGTGGTTACTGTAACTGGATGGGGTGTAGTACCATGAGCCATCATCATGCAGCAGCATGTGGTCACTCAAGGCTACTAATGTGTGCCAGACCGGCACCTATCATGGTATACCTGAACCGCAGTACCATGGCTACATTCACTATTTCACAGCCAGTTGTTACATGGGTTTGTAAGGTGCCCAATAGGGAGCATTGCCTAACATGAATGTGTTGTGTGTTGAAGAGTGTCGCACCACCCCATGATACCCCTCAGGTATATTATGTGTGCTGTGTAGATGACATTTGGGATACTGGAGTGTGACCTTACAGCAGGTGTATGAATACGCCATGTGTAGCATATTAGCATGTACTGCATATGACGAAGTTGTGTATGTTGTGTGCATGTGTATCGACTCTGCCTATCCATTGTCCACTACAGTGTAGCCACAGTTGTTTTGGATGCTGTGTGTATTGCATGTGTTTGAGGCAGCTACTCACGTTACTGAGATGTAAATAGTCTCACAGCAAACATGCACGGCATGCATTATGCATAGGTGTGTTACATGTGTACATGGCCTACACCTCATCTATGACATGAACATATTCTTTGCAATATTAAATTTAGAACACACTCACCAGCATGGGTCTGCTGCCTTGCTGTCACACCAGAGGGACCTACAAGGATATGAGACAGTTTGTCAGTGGCAACAACTGTGGCATTGCTACTGTGGGTTTGCAATCTTACAGTAGTACAACGGTTGACAGTCACAGGCCTACAGATCATGTTCCAAATTATCAGTATTGCACAACACCAGGCTCCACATCTTCTAACTACACAGTACACATCTCACATATGCATGATCTACCAATAGAGATAACAGTAGTCTACAGATATGCCATGTTACCTGCACGCTCCATGTGAACTTGCTGGGGGGCTCCAGCCTCCATGATGATACATGTCTGATGGTGCTGTTGTTGTTGGCCAGACGCCACCAGGCTCAGGAGCAGCTCCTCCACTCTGGTGAGGGGGGGATGGGTGGTAACCCCACCACCTGTGGCAAGCTGTTGCCTACGTATATCAGATGCACGCTGCCGGACATGTCTAAGTAAATCACTGCAGTGATGGCGTACCTGCTCATATGTCCAGTTATGCATGCCTATGTCATTTACCCTACGGACAACATCTTGCCACAGTGCAGTCCGCTCATGCTGGTCCTGGCTGGTTCTTGAGAATAGCAGGGTGTAGTTTTGCACCAGACTGGTCATTAGGATTTCATCCTCTGCTGTACTATAGAATGGGTTACAGTGGTGGGCCATGACCCTGGAAGACAATGAAACAATATGTGTGAGCAAGTCATGTGGCACACTTAACATTCTACAGTACAGATATCACTGAACTGCCATAAATAGCAACCTATTGTCTGTCAGGGGATACACACTTTCAATACCACATATTAAGAAGTTATGTACCTACCATAACGTTCCATGTTAGTTGTCTTCTTCTCGCCTTCTTTCTTGCTGGATGGGTTCGAGCCGATCCGGGCTCCCGACTGCCCATACTATAGCTCGAGAGCTATTTTTTACCGGCTCGAGGCAGCCCTATATCCCACAATACCATGCTAACTCCCAGATCTCGTTTGGCAGCTAACACATAGCATAGAATTTTTTGTTACCAACAAAAAAACAATATATATATATATATATATATATATATATATATTCCTGTTACTGATCCATTGCCTTATTAGAAAGGAGGGAAGTTTCTTTGCTTACCAGTGGGAGTGGGAATCACTGAGCGGCCTTTTTGTCCGATTTGGTGAAGTTTCAGCCAGAAACTAGTAGTCCATTGGTCGTTTTGGGCCAATTCCTAGCTCCCTTCAGCCCCCTGCTATAAAACACGCTAAGCGTTAAGCTCACTGTTGCACACAAGAGCAGCGGCGGTTAAACAAGGTTAAACTATTCGGGCCATCTAAATTCCACTCTTCAAATTTTCCCTTAGAACTACCTTCCTCGAGCTGTACTGCTGATCTAACCAGCATATCCTATAACTGAAAAGTTCATCTCTACTTGATTCCCAAGTAGACTATTCTCTATCTGTAAAGCCTAGCACTTACTCCTACAGTACTTGCACCTTGATAAAGCACTCTTATTATAGATAGTACCCCACCAGCCTAAAACCCACTTCCGCCCGAGTCCTTTGAAAGTCTCTTTATCTACTACTTCTAGTATGTCGAGGGATCAGTTGCTAGTGTCCTCTCCAGCTCAACTGGTGAACCTGGGAATATTGAGGCAATGTTACAATTGCCTCATGTACACAGACAATCCTCTCCTTCTCCCACAAAACACAAATACATGTGAGAGATGCAACTATACGGCCAAACTAGAGGCTGAGCTCTCTCAACATAGGACTGGCAAGACCAGACAGGAGGAGAAGGTAACCACACACAATACATACCCAGTCACACATGGTACCATCACAACTTCAAATCATAAACATACTCACACAAAGACATACTCGGAGGCTCTGATCAAAAATTTACCAAAACAGCAGAGGCCATCAAAGCAGACACCCAAACAACTACCACCTCACGACCCAACACATGCAACACATAGACCACACAGTCAGAGTTTCAAACAGTCACAGCCCTTAAGGCCAAACAAAATGCCAGACACAGTTGTCATTGGTGATTCTATAGTCAGACACACTGACGTCCAGCTCACCAGACTGAGTAAGGAGAAGGTCACAGTAAGCTGCCTGTCGGGCGCTAGAATCTGCCACATAACGCAAGCACTCAGGTCTCTCAACAGCAGGTACAAGTACGACTCAGTCATTGTCCACGCTGGTGTCAATGACCTGAGACATACCTCCTTGGACTACATGAAAAGGGACATCGAGGAGCTCTCTGATTATGTAGCCCAGGCAGGTATGACCCTGACCTTGAGCAGTATCCTACCTTCACCTAGAGTGATGCCACAATACAGTGATAAGATGATCAGCTTTAATAATTGGCTTAAATTCTGGTGTCATTCAAAGGGGATCCAATGTCTGTCTGCCTGGGATGACATGCTGGACAAGCCACGCTGCTTCGCAAGGGACGGCTTGCACCTGTCACCACTGGGATTCCGGATATTGGAAAAGGCTCTTGCCACCCCCATAGTGCCTTTTTAGGCAAGGCTCAAATTCTAAACCTACCACCCTAGAACACCAAAAAGGAACAAAACTAAGGGTAATGCTGCTCAATGCCAGAAGTCTCAATCTCAAGATGCAAGCACTCGAGGCCCTTCTCAATGTGGAGAACATCGATATCTGTGCTGTGACAGAAACCTGGTTCAAGGCTCCTGAGAGCACCCCAGCACTAACAGGTTTCACCTCATATCATGCGTTCCGGCCCCAAAATCCAGACAACACCAAGAAAGGAGGGGGGGTGTCCATATTCATAAAGGACACCCACACCTCAAGGTTGGTGGCAACGCACGATGCATCGGAGACCATCCAGGTGCAATTAACCATAGGCAAGACTGCTCTGCAATTTGTAGCATGTTACAGTCCACCCTCTCAAACTCAGGAACCTCACATGGCCTTCCTGAAAACATTGGAGGATAAATGTATCTCCAAACACCATCATACTAGGTGACTTCAACTACCCTAATATAGACTGGGAACACTACTCAAGCCCGAACACTCTAACCCAAAGATTCCTGGAGTTCATAAACTCAAATGCCATGGAACAACTAGTCACCATCCCCACAAGAGGAGAAAACATACTTGATCTCATCATCACGAACATGGGATCAAATTGTTCAACACCGGAAGTATACCCCTCACTAGTGAGATCAGATCATAAACTAATCTCGCTGGAGGTCCTCATCCCACCCCCACCTGAAACAAAAAAGACCACAGTGAAAAACTTCTCAAAAGCCGATTTCACACTTCTAAAAACTAGTGTGGTCTCCTTTAAGGCCCCTGAGCCAGTGGTAAACATTACTCAAACCACTGAATCACTTACAAATGCCTTCTACCAGCACCAAGGACTGCATGGATCAGGCAATCCCAAACAAAACTAAGACTCTCTGTACCAAAGGCAAGCGTCCAGTCTGGTGGACCCCAGCCATAAACAAGCTCTACAACAAAAGGAGGAAGCTACTACAAGATAGAGCAAAATCCTTGAAAGGTAAGACACCTTTGATCATTATAAGTAAAAAACTAAGAGCTCTCATAAAATCATCCAAGGCAAATTTTGAGAGAAAAAAAAACTAAGAGCTCTCATAAAATCATCCAAGGCAAATTTTGAGAGAAAAATCGCCAAGGACTCTAAAGACAATCATAAGGCCTTCTTTAGCTATGTTAGAAATCTAGGAGGAAACTCCCAGATATGCTCAGAATTAGTTCAAAATGATGTGAAAATTACTGAACCTACACACATTGCCAACATACTGGCTGACAGGTTCAGTGCAAACTTCTCCCCCCCAAAAGGAGAGATATCTATTCCAGAGGATTGTAGCCCCCCAAACATCTCCAACGCCCAGTTGAGAACTGCCCTCACTAAGGCAAAAAACACAGCATCCATGGGACCGATGGTGTCCCCAGCTGTGTGCTTCACGAACTCAACGAGGAATTAAACCCACAGTTAGGACAGCTGTTTAATCTTAGCCTCACCTCAGGATACGTACTCCAAGGAGTGGCGACGGCACTGTGGTCCCACTTCATAAGGGCAGTGCCTCCACAGACCCTGGAAATTACCGCCCCCATTAGCTTGACAAGCCTTATCTGCAAAGCCATGGAGAGGATCATAATGGAACTCATAAATAAAGACATAGGGAACTTGCAGACTTTGGATCCAACCCAGTTTGGCTTTGTCAAAGGCAGATCCTGCCTCTTAAACTTGGTTGACTTTTTCGAGACAGTCACCAAGGCCATTGATGAGGGAAAGGCAGTCCATACAGCCTACCTCGACCTGGCAAAGGCCTTTGACACAATACCCCACTCAGGTATCATCGAAAAACTCATCAGCTTGAATGTAAACCCATACATGACAAGATGGGTTGCAAACTGGCTAAGTGACAGAACCCACAGGGTCAGAGTTGCTGGAGCCATGTCAGACTCAAAGCCTGTCACAAGTAGTGTCCCACAGGGCTCAGTCCTGGGTCCACTCTTGTTCGGCATCTACTCTTCTGAAGTACAAGCAAACACAGGAGGGTTATGGCTGACAAAGTTTGCAGATGACTGCAAACTGGGCCATAGTCGAAAACACATCTGACACAGATATCCTCCAGAAGGGCCTCACAGAAATGGATAACTGGTGCCAGAGCCATGGCCTGAAGTTAAACGTCAAAAAATGCATAGTCATACCCTTCGGGAAAAACAAGGTTACCCCTAGCTACCATATAGGTGGCAATCCACTGAGCACAGAAAAAGTCATCAGGGATCTGGGGACCCAGGTTGACAGTAGCCTTCGCTTGACACTCATGTTGCTAAAGTAGTTAGGAAAACCTTCTATATCGCCCACCTGATCATGAAGGGATTCACATCTAGATCAAGGGAGGTCATCGTCCCCTTGTACTCATCACTCATTAGATCTATGATTGAGTACAATGCCCTGTTCGGAATGTATCTGACCAGACACCTGCTGCAGCTTGAAAGGCCCCAAAAGTTCCTCACCAAAAGGATAAAGGGTCTCAAAAATATGTCTTATGCTGCCCGACTGAAAGAACTCCAGCTCTATTCAGTCTCATACCGCTTGCTCAGAGGTGACCTGTGCCTGACATATAAGGCCATGTCAAACCCAGATTTGATGAATATGCTTCACCTCAAAAAATCTAGATCCCTCAGAACCACAAGGGCGGGAGACTTAAACCTTGACACGGTTATAAATAGAACGTGCTGGAGGGACAGATTCATCACCCAGAGACTCCCTATGCTGTGGAACAAAATCCCGGTACATGTGAAGCAGAGCACCTCTCTGGCCTTGTTCAAGAGGAATCTTGACCAATGGATGGGAGATCACAGATATACCCCAGGGATTACTTCAGTGTCACTGCTTAACAGAGGCACAGCAAAATGATAGGCATAGTTTTTATTCAAACTAAAGGGGTGGCGAAAGCCACATAACTATGGGCTAGGCTTATAAATGCCCTTGGGCAGATAGCCTAGTATGAACCTATATATATATATATATATATATATATATATATATATATAAACAGTCTCCCTGACAATAGTAGTCATGATATGGGAACCCTAGAAAAAGGGGCAACATCATGAAATAGAAGGATCTCAGAACCTTCAAGTCTGTCTAGGCTAGGGGCAGGAGGGAGGGGGAGAAAGAAGGCGAGAAGAAGACAACTAACATGGAACGTTATGGTAGGTACATAACTTCTTAATGTTAAGTTGTCATTCTCGCCTTCATTCTTGCTGGATGGGACAGCGTCCCTAGCACCTTGGTCCTGGGTGGCTCAACGGAACAGACTCCTGAGTACAGTGGAACCAAAGTCAGCTATATTTCTGGAGGCTATATCCAGTTTGCAATGGGTAATAAAGGTATGCTGAGAAGCCCAAGTAGCTGCTGCACAAATGGCATCTAAAGGTAACCTTGCTTGAAAGGCTGTTGAAGTCGATAGCACCCTGGTTGAATGAGCCTTAGGTTTTGAAGGAAGTTGTTTATGTCTCAACTCTTAGACAAAGGTAATGATGGAAGCTAATCATCTGGAAAGGGTTACCTTTGAAACTGGAAGTCCTTTCCTCCCATCAGCATAAGAAAGGAAGAGTTGTTCTGACTTCCTGAATTGTTTTGTTCTGTCTAGATAATACCGCAATTGGCGATGAACATCCAAGGAATGTAGTTTCTGTTCAGCCCGGTTTGAATAATTTGGGAAGAAAACCGGCAAGTGAATAGTGTGATCCAGATTTGATTCAGAAGAAACTTTAGGTAGAAAGGAAGGGTTTGTTCTGAGAGCTACTCTGTCTTTATGAAAGACCAAATAAGGGGAACGAGTGGACAAGGCTTGAAGCTCCGACTCTCTGCCGGCAGAAGTTATAGCCACTAGAAACAGAGTCTTCCAAGAGAGGAGCTTGAGACAACAAGAAGCTGCAGGCTCAAAGGGAGGAAGAATTAGTGAAGATAACACTAAATTCAGGTCCCATTGTGGAGGAGGATCCTTAATGGGAGGTCTGAGTAAGAAAATGCCCTTGAGGAAGGCTTTGCAGAGTTTATGAGACATAATACTGGTTTCCGAAAGTCCTACATGGAAATTGGCAATGGCCGCTAGTTAAACTCTGATAGTGGCTGCCGATGAACCTGCATGAAAAAGCTCTGCCAGAAAATCAAGAACTTTATGAATTGGAGCATTAAAAGGGTCTAAGGACCTAGCTTGTGCCCAAATGGAAAAACGCTTCCATTTGCTCACATAAGTCTTCCTGGTATTAGACATATGGGAGGCAAGAATAATGTCACGACAGGAAGAGAAATGAGGGAAGCCTGGCTATGGTTGGAAGTGGAGCAACCAAGCTGTGACGTTGAGGAACTGAAGAGACTGGTGCAGCTTGCCCGTCAGATGGGTCAAAAGATCTGGAAATGGTTCCAGATGCCAGGGCTGTTCCAGAAGGTATCGGTGCAGGAACGGAAACCATACTTGTCGAGGCCAGTAAGGAGCAATGAGGATCATTTTGGATCTCAATGCGGTTGCTTTCTGAATTAACTTTGGAATCAACGGAAAAGGGGGAAAAGCGTATAGAAGACCCCGAGGCCAATCGTGGACTAGAGCGTCTCTGGGGGGGTGGCCTGGTAGGGGGAAGAGAGTGAAGAAGTCGAGGCACTTGCTGTTTTGAGGTGTTGCAAAAAGGTCGCAGTAAGGCTGGCCCCACTTCTGGAAAATTCTCTCTACTACTGTTTGATTTAGAGACCACTCGTGAGGCATGAGAATTGTTCTGCTCAATCTGTCCGCTATGACATTGGATCTCCTGGGGATGTGCGTTGCTATCAGAAACCGTTGAGAGGAGATCGCCCACTGCCAAGGTCTGAGTGCTTCCCGACATAGGGGGTAGGACTTTGTTCCGCCCTGCTTGTTTATGTACCACACTACGGACATATTGTCCATTTGAACTGCTATAGTGCCTGTGGGAAGAGAGTCCTGAAGGGCTTGCAACGATAAAAGCACTGCTCTCATCTCTAGGACATTTATGTGCAGGTGGCATTCTAATTGTTGCCACGTGTCCTGGACAGTTCTGCCCTGATAATGCCCCCCCCCACCCGATCAGGGAGGCATCCATTGTCGCCGTGGCAACTGGAGGGGGAATAACAAAGGGTCTGCCCTGAAGAAGTTGAGGGGAGACTATCCACCAGACGAGGTGCTTCTTGCAAGTCGGGGTTATCAATATGTTGTGTGTCATAGGAAGTTGTTGGTAGGACCACTGAGAGAAAAACATCCACTGAAGAATTCTCATATGGAAGCGGGCTAAGGGAAGAAGGGGAATCACCGCTGCCATGAGGCCCAATGTTTTCAGTACTAACTTGGCTTGAACTTTGTTGGACTGAATCAGAAGGTGGACATTCTGCCGTATATCTATCACTCTCTGAGGTGTTAAAGTTGCAGACATTTCTGTGGTGTTTAACACGGCGCCTATGAAGTTTATACATTGACAAGGTGACAAGAAGGATTTTGCAAAATTTATGGAAATACCTAACCTGTTGCAAATGTGAATGGTGTAATCCCTGGTTATGATAAGATGCTGCTTGGTGGTAGCAGTGATGAGCCAGTCGTCTAAATATGGAAACACCTGGAATCCTTTTTGTCTCAGGTGAGCCGTGACCACTGCCAAACATTTGGTGAACACCTGGGGCTGTGCTGTGGTGAGACCAAAGGGCAGGGCTCTGAATTGGTAATGACTGGCTCCCAGCCGAAAGTGGAGAAACCTCCTGGAGCACCTGTGTATCTTTATGTGATAGTAAGCGCCCTGTAGGTCTAACGAGCACATCCAGTTGTCTCTTCCCAAAAAGGGCAGAATGGACTGCATCGTTACCATCCGAAATTTTGTCTTCTGTACAGATTTGTTCAGTCTGCTGAGATCCAAAATGGTTCTCCAGTCTCCTGTCTTCTTTGGTACCAAAAAGAACCTGGAGTAGATTCCGGATCCTAGCTGGTCTGCTGGGAGTGCCTGGATGACTCTTTTTTTTAACAGCTTTTCTATTCCCAGCTGTGCCTGACCCCTTTGTCTGGGTGGTACGTCTGGGAGGGGTCTTGGCAATTGGTTTGGAGGGGAAATGAAGGGGATTTTGTAACCCTTGGATAAAATAAACTGTACCCATTTGTCTTGAGAGAGGGATTGCCAGGCTTCCGGGTACAGAGATAATCTTCCCCCGACTGCCTCCGAAGGTGGGCAGTCGGGCAGCTTCTCAGGGATGCTGATAGGGTTGGTCAGGGAAGGACTCCCTGGAACCCTGATTCTGTGGACCCCTCTGCCCCTGGGGCAGTGTCTATTGTTGTCCCCCCCCCGCCTCTAGGGGGAATTTCACCACGTGAGGTGGGCGCGACTCCCTGTGGTTTATGGAACCACATCTTTCCACCTTTCTGACCTTTGGGGTATGGTCAAGATGGTGTGGAAAAATGAACTCCCACGGCAGAGAGAGTCTTACCGTCTTGCTCGCACCTGGTGAGAGTATTCTTCACCTGAGGTCCAAACAATTCTGAACCATCAAAGGGGGTGTTGGTGAAGGACGCCTTGAAGGGATCAGAAAAATTACAGTGTCGCATCCAGGCATGATGTCTCAACGCAACACCTGTGCCTGCGGCTACTAAGCTCCATCGGCTGCATAAGAGATAAGCCGCATGGAGGAATTGGCAATAGAATTCAGGGTAGCCAGCTGGTAGTTAATCTTGTCCTGATACCCCGCAGCAGAAGGATCCTGTACAGTTTCACCCAGTTCTTTGAGCAAATCTCTCTGAAGGCAGGTGAAATGACATAAATAGTTCAGCGATCGCATAGCAAAGGTCGCTGAAGCAAATGTCCACTTACCGTACCTGTCCATGGGCCTGGACTCTTTGTTAGGAGGATGAACAGGTATAGAAGGATCAGCTAATTCCTTCTTAGTGGCAGCTGCTACCACCATAGCATCTACCGAGACACCTTTGGTGAGAAATGTCTTGTCCACCGCGGCAGAAATAAATTTTGAAGGCCTCCTAGGGGTAGTTCCATGGAGTCAGGAGCTGCCCACGCCTTTCTGGCCACCACTTCCATCAGTGGATCGAAAGGGGGGGACACCCAGGAGGTGGAAGGGTGAGATCCAAAGGCATCAAGGTAAACCGACTTGTCCTCGGAGGGTTTGAGTGTGGACCAATTCCCCCTCTGTTTCAGGATCTCTAGTATGTCTGAAAAGGAGACATCTTCAGAGGGGGATCTGGGGGAGCCCTCCGACTCATCCAAGTCGGTGTCCGAGGTTACAGACTCAGGGGAGTCTACGTGCTTCCTCTTGCACTTTCTTTTCCTAGGTGGCTCTCCTGAAGCTTCAGGAGAGGCTTCGGAGGAGGATGAGACACCCAAAGTGGGTACCCTATGCGTTGGATCTCTGCTATCAGTTGCAAGAGGATGGCCAGAGACCGTAACAGGCACTGTGAAGGGAGGAGCTGAAGAACCCAACCTTGGAGTGGACACTGGATCCAGCATGCTCATCACCTCGAAAGCCTCCCTATTAGGCACCGAAGACAGTCCCGACTCTGAAGACACCAGAACCACCCCAGCACTGACAGAGAAGGCTCCGAGAATGATGTCGGGGCCGAACTAACCAGAGCCAACGCTCCGAGAGGGAGAGCGGGGTCAGACAAGGGTCCAATGCCACTCGCCCCCTCGGAGCCAACAATGGAGTCTCGGCGCCCGGGCTTCTCCACGGACGGTACCAATGAAGAAGTCGGAGCCAACGACGCCGGAGCCGAAGGTGGAAGTATTGGCTCCAACATGGGCAAGGTTACGGTTCCGACAAACTCCGGCTCCGAACTCGACTGGAGAGTCGGAGGAGGAATCGAAGGTGGCACCGAGGGTGCCACAGTCTGGTGAGATGGGCTTTGGAGTATTTGGGCCAGTGCCTGAGATTTTATGAGTCTACTGACCACCCTCTCAATATCGTGGTCGGAAAGCCTAGATGACCTGGAGGAATGAGTCCTATGACTCCGCTCAGATAGAAAGGGTGATCTTGGAGCCGATCGGACGGACTCCAATGAAGGGGATCTAGAGCGCTTGCATGCTGATGTCGGCTCCGATACAGGTTTCGGAGCGGGTACGATCTTGCTCACATTGGCTCCGACTGGGGCCGATGTCGGAGCGATCTCAGTTTCGCCAGCTCTCGACTCAGAAGCTGGAGCCGAGGGCTTGGCGGGCTTAGACGACTTCCCCGATCCAGACTTGGACGGGGAATCATCGGGCTTCAATAAGCCCCTCAAAATAAGTTTATTACGATGCTCCTGCAGGACTCTTGAACTAAATCCGTGGCAGATGGAACAAGAGTCCTGCAGGTGCAAAGGTCCCAAGCAGTAGACGCAAGAAGTGTGACCGTCTGTCAGAGACATTTTCTGACAGCACGAGTCACACTTCTTGAATCCCGAGACCTTAGCTTCTTTAGACATAGTTACCCTAAAAAACAGTAACACAGTCAGCACAACCACTCACTCAACTTTCACACCAAGGGGAAGTTAAGGGGCTGACTAAAACAACAACTTGCACACACAATAATGGGGGAGAGAAAACAAAAACTAAGCCTGTAGGCCCAATTAGAAAGTTTAACTAAAGGGGTGGTTAGGGCTTAACAAAAAATTACTAATAGGTAATTTAGGTAAAACTATATCAATGGGAACTAATCTGACAAAAACTAACCTCAAGTTTAGAAGAATTTGCTAAAATTTATTTTACTGACCTGAGCCGGCAAAAAAAGGCAACCTCGCAGCGAAGCGGCAAACGAGATCTGGGGAGTTAGCGCATGGTATTGTGGGATATAGGGCTGCCTCGAGCCGGTAAAAAATAGCTCTCGAGCTATAGTATAGGCCGAGTCGGAGCTGAGGATCGGCTCCGAACCCATCCAGCAAGAATGAAGGCGAGAATAACAACTTAACATCAGTGCTTAACCCACAACTGCCTGACAGTGCCTGGCACACTCTATATATTAAACCATTTTCTGCACAGCAACAAAGAGAAACCACTATGTAAGACTATACAACAGTACATGGCACACTGTATGCGACACAATGCACCACCTAGCCACAGGAGGTATATATCAAGCTAATGCATAAAAAAATATGTCATCCATTGCAATGAGTGTAAAGTCTAGTTACAATATTACCAGTATACCACACTAGTTGTTGATGGCAAACCCCTGCCTAAAATATGTGCACATTCATTAATATAGGTGGCATACTGCTGTACTAGACTATACATGTTGCTAGTTACGCACTTATACCCTGTAACACACATATGACCGAGAACATGTTACAGGCATACCCACACACACATCAGACATACATATGGGACACAGAGGTATGGCAACACAGATGAGCTTTACGTGTGTACCATACAGTACTGTGTGTCAGTATTTACAAACCCTTAGGCCTGAGGTATGTAATCTGTGAGGACTACAGGGAACACACAAAACAGTGTTTCCAAGCAATGTGGACATACACCATACTGTGCTGTTTAGGCCTACAGCTTCCGGTAGTACTACAGTTCATACAGGATTTGGATTCACCAGCAGTAAAAATCAATGAGCATACATGTACTGTTTTAGCCTCCAATGGCACACCCCAGTTAACACCAAGGGACTACGTCAGACCATATGCCATACTGCTTTTTCTGGCTAGCAATAGCATACACATCTTTTGCTGGGATCAGAGCTAGGACACATAATATCATGACAGAAACAGTTTCCCACTAAGCTATCCCACATATACACAACAGTGACACATTCACCACCATCACACTTAGTCAACCTCACATAGCAATTATTGCAACAAGTAAATGTGGGTGTGTATTGGTTCATAGGTAGGTACTAGGCTATTGGCCCTAGGGCCTATAGGAGCCTAGCCAGACGGTACCCTGGACTTTGACACCCAAGTAATTTAATTTTATGTGCCCCTGTCAAGCAGAGCCACAGAGGTGATTCCCGGGATGTATTTCCTATCTCACATACAATCGTCAAGACTATTCATGACGAGTGCTACTGAGGAGCTTTGTTTGCTATTGATAGGTAGTTTGTTCCAGAGTATGGGATGTCTCTGAGATAGGAATCTATCCCTCCAGTATGTTCTGTTTATTGTGGTGACAAGGTTTAGGTCCCTAGAGTGTGTAGCTCGTAGGGATTGTGATCTGTTTACGTGGAGCATGTCCAACAGCTCTGGGTTTGACATAGCTTTGTATGTTAGGCAGAGGTCACCTCTGGGATGGCGGTATGCGACACAGTCTAGCTGTGGCTTTGTGAGATGGTCTGCATAGGGCGCCTGTTTGAGGCCAGTAATACTCTTTGTGAGGTATGTCTGTGGCCTTTCCAGTTGCTGTAGATGCCTTGCGAGGTTCATACCAGAAGGGGCATTGTACTCTATAATGGGTTTTGTGAGTGATGAGTAGAGGGGAACAATGACCTCTTTTTCCCTGGATGACACTGTGATGAGGTGTGCCACGTAGACAGATTACATGACTAGTGTGGCACTGTGATTATCAAAGGGGAGACTACTGTCCACCTGTGTCCCATGGTCTCTTATCACACTTTCAGTGTTAAGTCAACTACCACCTTATGTGGTAGTTCATGGGTACAGGGGTACAGAGTTTTTAGCAAATGGGATGCCAATGCATTTTTGACATTGAGCTTGAGGCCATGGATTTGTCACCAGGCATCTGTCGCAGTAAATATGACTCTGTCTCTCTCTCTCTCTATATATATATATATATATATATATATATATATATATATATATACATATAAACATCCATTGGTGCACATATACAGTCCACCTTTCATGGTGGGAATATCAATTATGCGAAGGATGTGAGGTATACAGTTATGTAATGATACTGCACAGTCTTGTGCGAAATGGATTGAAGGTGTTCTCAGCCCATGTGGCTTTAACAGGCCTCACTAGCTGCAACACTGCAAACCTAACAAATCACACCCACAGCGTTTAACCACCACATGTCATATACCAGCACTGTATGCTGTCTTGTTTGCCACACACTACTACCTACATACAAATATGGACATAACCTTCACTAACATGCAGTATGTCCCTTGCTCTATGCACATGTACAGATGCTGATATATCTGACACAGATATATCTCTCCATATGTGTGTGCCATACACACACAAGGTCCACACTGTTGTAAGTCCCTGGACCTCACGGCTGACCTGTTGGGCCTTGCTGCAACATGAACAGGTGTCACATGTGAGCACACAGTGATATTAGAGGATGTACATATAGCTGCAAATGCTAGATTAGCATACTAGCTTGGTACAGCAGTTGACAATGCTAAGCTACACGTTAATATGACTATCATGCATGTGTTACTCTGTCACATCCATGTTTATATAGCTGTATGCGCTACTCCCCCAAACAGCCATTGTCCACACTACTGTACAGAACACAGATAACATGGATCAGATGTTTGACATTTAATGCTGAAATACATATGTCACAGTTATGTCCCACTGCACACAGCTACACACTGATTTGTCCATGACAGTAGTTATGCAGGGCATCTGTGCATAGATACGTACTGCTGCTACATGTGGATGTTTCAAAGTATGTAGAGTACTCTTTAAAAACATCTACTACATGCCAGTAAATACATATCTGTTACATACCTTTCCTTTGTATGTGTTGATAGTATTACGTTCCGTGTTTTTTTTTTTTTTTCGGTTGATGTGGGTTGGTGTGTGTCTCTCTGTCTCTCTCTCTCTCTCTCTCTCAATCTCTGCAATGGAATGATTGCATGTGTGGCCAGCAAGTACAGCCTGCTTTTATAGGTATCTGCACATGTGCATGTGATGGCCTCTGCACCAACTGGTGACCACCATTTGGTAATTGCATGCAGCCTGCTGTGTGGTAATTGCAGTACTCACTGTCATAGCAACCCAATGCTATAAATTGCTATGTCAGGTAGGCATAGCCCTTTCAGCTTTCCAAAGTGGGGCCCATGCTTGTTTGCTGTGGACACCATTGTGCAAGTTAGAAGGTTGGTATAGTTCTTATATCTGAAGCTAAGGGTGTAGCCAGTGATTTAAATGTTGTACTCAGACCTGAATGTTGCCACTTCCAGTACACAGTTGTCAGTGTAGAATTGTACTCACCCCTACAAATGCTAACACAAGATACATGGGAGTATGTATTTTCTTTTCTACTTATACAATTAACTGCCATACAAAAGTAGTTATTGAGATGTATTCATTTGGCACATGAACTGTTTGTGAACTGCTATACTGTGTATATCAATGTACTCACTTCTGCACAGTTTGTGTTTTTTATTGTTGACATTAGCACAGGATGCTCAAGAAAACTGGACAATTCCAGTACTGAGTATGCCTACCCACATCCTTGGTAGACCCTGAACACACAGGTATATTGTACATTTGGGTGGGGATGGAGACATACAGAGAGCATTATGTATTATTGTGTGAATGTTATCTTGCTGGACTTAAATGGTTGCTGTGTACCTGTTAGTTTGGCAAGGCAAGTAGTCTGTCTGCATAGCTCCCAACTGTGGACTTATCCAGATGGTAGCCAGACGTTAGGCTGTTATTCTCTGTCTGTGCAACACACAGGTCTTTTCAGCACTGGTACAATGGCACTGTTACAGTCATTTGCTACCAGTACATGGCTACATCCTTTGGTATTTCAGTGTTTTACTCCTACGTAAGGGTATATTTGTGGAACTCCTTCCAAAGCTATTTACACAGTGTGTAATAGCAGAAAAGCTGATATGCCTGTGTGTTTCTGCCTCGGCCAGGCCTCTGAAACACTCAGGTACATATTTGAACAGAGTGAGGTAAAGGTAGGTAAAAGTGAGGTACACCTTCAAAATGTTAGAGACAGTAAGTGGAGACTTCGGGAGAACCAGTGCATATGGATTACTACACCTTTTCTGAAGTACAAGCAGTGTCTATCTCCTACATATTGTTATTATTTATTAGGTGTAATACCCCACCTTTCTGCCTAACGTTAGTACTTTTCAGGGGATTCAGAGGGACACAGCTAACATATGTTTCAGAATCAGGGATATCCCTGATATGTGGTCACAGTTGGGATGTATGTCCTCTGCCCTAGTCAGATATGCCAGTGTTTGTCCTGCTGTGATACTGTGGGGGGGCTGTAAAGTGCTGCTGTAACATCATTTACTGCTAGAATTGCCGGTTCTCTTATCACAGTCATGTAATGCAATTCCTCAACAACTGCTGTTAAAGTTCCACAGAACAGGTTTTGTGTTATGGCATTTCTATTTTTCCTTTACATTCACTCATTCTGATGCATGATATATTTATTTCAGCAACAACCTGCTGTATATCTACTGTGGCTTAGTGGTACTTCATGCAGTCGAGTGTGTCTAAGGTCTGGGGTTACAGACTGACAGAGGTGTTTTATTTTGCTGCTGACCAGAACAAGGGCCCTCACATGCAGGGTGACTAAGGCACTTTTAAGCAGTTGTAAGCGGGTTTGCGCGAAGCTTAGCAATGCTTAGCTAAGTGCACACAAGCGCACACTCGCGCAAATCCGCTAACTACTGCTTAAAACTGCTTACACTCGCTAACCCTCGCGCTCATTTCTTTGAAAGAAAAGAAAATGGGGAGATAAGAAAAAGGGGCACAAAGAGGGAAAGACAGTAGGGAGAACAGCTCGGGATGTGCAGGATGAGTGTAGGGAAGGACCATAGCTGCCCATTTCTTTTACAGCAACAGCTGTGCATATGCAATAATTTTGGAGGGAAATATGAAATCTTCCACCCCTGAGAGAGGGCTGAGGACAACAAAGTATGTTGTACTGCCAATTAAATTACATTTTATATGTCCAGCAGACGTGTGCAAAATGGGCAGCTATGTATGGGGCGTAATTTTTTTTGGAGCAGATTGCCCTTTTTTTTCTTTTTCCAGGTGAGAGTGGAATGTGGGGTAGGGGATGTAGGTATATTTGGGGAGGTAGGTTGGGGAGGTAAACAGACAGGACAAACATGATGCATACAGGGGTGGAATATGACAAGTGGGGGGTGAACAACATTGACAGGGAAGGATGTTTGGAAACCGCAAGCCCATGGGCCCACAGATGGCGACAGTGGAACTGAGATCTCCACCCATGGGCAGTCACCACTGCACCTTCAAAGACCAGAGGGTGGCTGTGCTGGGGGCTGTGTAGGAGGGGCAGGCTCACCTGTGAGTCACGCCACTCTTGCCTCAAGTTGGTGTAGAGGATCAGTGACAGAATGCTGGATCTCCCTACGCACCACAGCCCGCACCATTCAGAGGGTGAGAGAAGGCCCTCCTCTGCCCACACTTGCATGGGTGGGACGAGCCCCATCTCCTGCAGTGCTTCCACCCAAAGGTGGCACAGGCCCAATGGAGGAGGAGGTCCTGGGCTGGGCACCAGACCTGCTGCTGCCAGGTGCCATCGCCAGCTGAGGTGGGACAGGTGGGTCCGCTGGGACCGGCCTTCCCATACCTTCTATGTTTAGGAGGATTTAATGACAATATGGGTTAGTAATAGCCAACAGCATTCCAATTTAGTTGTAACAGCATACAGTAGTATTCCCATTAACCCAACACACCAGAGTTCCAACAGTAGAACAGCAAGCATAACACATGCATGTATAGAACAACAGTGGACATTCCAACAGCATGCAGGATTAATTGGTGGCAACAGGCCACCAAGATTGTGGTATTTGAACAGGGCACATGCATCAAAGTAAATGCAGATATTTATAAACCAATAGGACATATGTCCCAACAAATGTTTTGAGATTAGACATACCCATTGAGGTGTGGAATTGCATTGTTTATACACATACAGTAGGGTGTAAAAAGATACCTCCATTAACAAGTTATATATACTTATAGTTTACACTACATTCTTATTGACTGCAGGTATAGATCCTCTACACGTATTATTATTACACTAGGCAATATCTGTTAAATTGTGAAATGGGTTTTGTTAGTTCTTTATATGCCTGACCTGTATCTGACATACAAACTGTCCAGGATGCAGATGTTAATGCTACGTATTTATATATTACATTTATATTTATATATCTACATATCTAGATGTGTTCAGGTGACATTATCACCCAAACATAAAGCTACTGTTCAATCTCAGCCTTACTACAGGATATGTACCCAAAGAGTGGAGTACAGCAACAGTGGTCCCTCTCCACAAAGGTGGTGCCTCAACGGATCCTGGAAACTATCGGCCCATAAGCCTGACTAGCTTGGTCTGCAAAGCTATGGAAAGGATCATCATGGAACTCATAAATAAAGATATTGGGAACCTACAGACACTGGATCCTACCCAGTTCGGCTTTTTTAAGGGCAGATCCTGCCTCTTAAACCTCGTCGATTTCTTTGAAGCAGTCACCAAGGCCACTGATGAGGGGAAGGTGGTCCACACAGCCTACCTGGACCTCGCAAAAGCCTTCGATACAGTACACCACTTGGGCATCATAGATAAGCTATCCAGCTTAAATATAAACCCCTATGTCACTAGATGGGTTGCAAACTGGCTCAAGGACAGAACCCACATGGTTAAATTGCTGGAGCCATGTCAGACTCCAAACCAGTTACAAGTGGCGTCCTACAAGGCTCAGTCCTGGGACCTCTCTTGTTTGGTGTATATTTCTCGAAGGTACAGGCCAACACGGAAGGAATGTGGCTGACAAAATTCGCAGATGACTGCAAACTGGGCGCCATAATCAACTCTGCAGCTGACACAAGCATCCTCCAAAAGGGTCTCATAGAAACAGACAACTGGTGCCAGAGCCATGGCCTCAAGCTAAACGCCAAAAAGTGTATAGTCACCCCTTTGGCAAAAACAAAGTGCCCACAAATTACCACATAGGTGGTAATCCATTAACTACAGAAGAAGTAATTAGGGACCTGGGGACCCAAATGGATAGCAATCTCTCATTTGACAACCACATAGCCAAAGTGGTTAGAAAAACATTCTATATAGCCCACCTAATCATGAAGGGATTCACATCTAGATCAGGGGAGGTCATTGTGCCTCTTTATTCATCCCTCATTAGGCCCATAATTGAGTACAATGCCCCTTTTGGGATGTACCTTACCAGACACCTGCAGCAACTAGAAATACCCCAAAAGTACCTCACCAAGAGGATCAAAGGACTCAAACAGATGCCATATGCTGCCCAGTTAAAGAATCTCCAGCTCTACTCGACTGCATACCGCCTGCTTAGAGGCAATCTGTGCCTGACGTATAAAGCCATGTCTAACCCGGAATTAATGGACATGCTGCACCTCAGAAAATCCAAATCCCATCGAGCTACGCGCTCGAGGGACTTGAACCTCAGCACAGAAATAAATAGGACATGCTGGAGGGACAGATTCATAACCCAGAGACTCCCTTCACTCTGGAATAAAATCCCAGTCCAGGTTAGGCAGAGTCCCTCATTGACTCTCTTCAAGAGGAATCTTGATGAGTGGATGGGAGATCGTAGGTTTACCCTGGGTATCACTTCTGTGTCACTGTTAGACAGAGGCACAGTAAACTAAACCTCAAAAAAGGGCATAGTAAAATTAATTTAAATGGGTGGCAAAAGCCAAACACACTCTGGCTAGGCTTACAAATGCCCTAGGGCAGATAGCCTAGTATGAACCTATGAACCTATCAGTTATATTTTAACAGCCCCCTACATGTCTAGCAGCACACTGACATTTCTGGGGAACTCATGTGCCAGATTAACCTGTACATGCCGGCCATGAATCAACAGTTGAAGACTGTATATATGCTTAACAGCTACTGGCACTCCCTTCATCCACTTTATACGGGCCTACCCAAGTGTGGGTTGACAGCGCTTAACGCAACAGTAGTATTTCTATAATGCAAGAGTACAACAACATATCAAAGATAGTGACACAGACACACTCCAGGTATTATACCTTTATTGATTGCATACCACACTTTTCTAGAGGCTCTCTCATTTATCTGATATAACAGTGCATGCAGAAGACTTATTCAAGACGTATTATACCTTTATTAATGTGTTACAACACTCTTTTTCAGGCTCTCTCACTTATTTTATATAACAGTACATGCAGGGAAGTTATTCAAGACTTATTATACCTTTATTATTGGGCTACAACACTTTTTCTCAGGCTCTCTCACTTATTTTATATAACAATACATGCAGAATAATTGCTAACCTGCCTGTTGGCGCACCCTTAGCAGCCTATCTGAATAGGCTTGCTGATTCGCAGCACGGACACCTGCAGCTGTGAAGTAAATGAAGTGATATTGAGACATACTTATCCATAATATAGACTACCATAGCAATTCTTACATACTTCATTCCATGGCTACCTACTCAGTAGTGGGGCATTTTCCATCCCACGGGCCGCCTGTATCCACTGGTTCAGTCGGTCCTCCTTGCATCTCTTCAAGTCTGAGTAGTGGTGTCTGACCTGCTCAGTGGTACAAGGGATGCCTGTGGCACTGGTGAGATCATAAGCTAGATGGTTCCAGGCTTCCGCTTTGTATTGGGTGCCTTGGAATTGGCTCTGCAGGAGTCTCTCCTCGAGATTATGGACGAGGAGCCAAACCATTACTTTTGACTCCTCAATGCCCCAACGTTGCACTCGAAATCGAGAGCCCTCTCCAACACTGGCCATGCTGACTGCAGATGGGAGCTACAACCAGTTATGTCAAGTATTCCCACCTATGGAGCTTAAATATGCCTCATTTCCTGCACTTATCTGTGATTGGCCGGTTTTGAATAAACTCAGCTGAAAGCACACCTGCTTAGCAATGGGTAAACTTCTATTGATATGTATGTGTGTGTTGAAAGTGCATGCATATGAAAAGCTGTCATGGCTTAGTGGTTCAGTACTGTGATTATGCTGCACAGTATCCTGGGTTAGAGTCCTGTCATTGCCTTTTATTTTACTACTGGCCAGACCGGCTAGGAGGTGTGGCTATGTTTAGCCAACTTTGCTCAACTTTGCCCAACGTTGCTGTACGTTGCTTGACGTTGCCCGGCGTTGTGCTAGTTGGCGCGGTGCGCAGCTACACGCAAACATGTTCTGTTTGCGCTAGTTGGCACGATGCGCAGCTCCAGGCAAAGCTATTGCGCTAGTTAAAGCATTGCTAAGCTATGAGCAATTATACTGAAATGTTCTTAATACTGGTAATCTTTGCTTAGCAGTGCTTCACATTGCTTAAGATATGTTACTTATGCATTTATCAGTATGCATAACCATTTCACTTTCTTATATATATATATATATATATATATATATATATATATATATAGAATTTGTTCACTACTACGTAGGCCATTTCAATGCTTTTTACTAAATTTCAATGATAAATGTCAGGAATTATTTTCATATACAGATGTTCAACAGAAAATAAAAAGGGGAGTGGTGGGACTCGAACTGGGAATGCCTCCTCTTTTTGCGAAGGTTCTACCACTACGCTATTGCTATTTTTCTTAATTTGCATATAAGTTTCTTATTATCCTCTTCGATGTTTTGACTGCTAACTGTAGCTAAGCAATGGGCAAACCCGCACAAATACGGGCAGCTACATCAGGAATAATAAAAAAAATAATAAAAGTTTTACATTTTATAATTGTACTGGGGTTTAGAATGTGGGGGAGTGTAGTGTTGGGTATGTACACATTTGAGCGGTCTCGCTCATGTCAGTTGACACTTCCCAATTAAGAGGCTTGCAGGGGCATGGATTTTTGGACTGCTCGGCAGTCCGACGCGCCCCCTGCACTCATGCATGCTCCATGTTAGCCTTTGAGTTGAAGCAGCGCGCCCTCATTAATATGCATGGCGCGCTGCCGTATTACTCTTAGACTGGCATTTCCGTGTAAGACTACTTTAGTCTTACACGGAGGATTTGTGAATACTGGGGAATGTGTTTTCTGTATAATGTCATAAAAATATATATCAGTATGAAGTGTTTTGAGTACATTAAAATAAATAGAGGGAATTGTAAGATTATGCTCAACAGGGTTTTAAGGTTAAAAGTAATTCTGTTACAAATATGTAACATAAATAAGGTATAAAATAAAGCTTGCTTAAATGCAGAAGCAGAGTTCAGTAATATGTGATCAGTATCCATACTAAATGACTGTGGCTTGAAAATTAAGGAACTTGCTGAATGGACATCTTTCCTTACAAACTTAAAAAAAAGGATGTATGCATTTCATTGTCGGTGAGAGGAAACATGTAAAATCTGCTTTTTTTAAAGAATGGACAACATGACATGGTTCTATCATATGACACTGTTAAAACGTGTTTCCTTAAAAAACATGTTTTTCTGCACTTATCAGCATTTGCACAAGAACAGATGTTCTTATACAAAGATCCAAATAGAATACTAAAGACAAAAACAGGACGTTCACACTGTCAGAAAAGCTGGCGCCTTATAAATTCAGCAAAAATGTGACAGGACATTGTTAAACAAGGAAGTTTAAAAATAGTATTATTAAGTCAGCACCTGCAACAATCAGTATTGTTTCTACAGGATGAGCAATTCTCTAAAATAGAATACCAAGAGGAAATGTATATGTGTGTGCATGACTAAAATTGTATATAAAGATCTGTATTAATCCAGTTATGTTAGGGGTATTGGTAGGGACACATTTGTCGCAAGGTAAATGTTATATCTCTCGCATCATCTGTACTATATGAGAAGTAGAGTGGAACAGTACTTGAAGCTGCACCGTTAGTCCGTGTGGTTTATTATAAAAAGTTATTTGTTACTGCTCTAAGTTGATGCTGCAAAGTATATTTTCTCATCAGTGTATATTCTGCAAGTTTCTGTATGCAACAGACTGTGAATGCAACTATAACCAGACTTTGATTTCAGCAGAATCCAGCCAGCAAGTCTGAGTGTCTTAAGAAGACTTCAAATCCATCACAGTAAGCAGCACCATATAATTTTTCAAGTCCTCGTGAGTTGAATATGTGGTGTGACAGTAAAAGGGTCATAGTACATATTCAATGTGTCAGTGTCAGACGCCACTATACTACAAGCAAACTGGGTAATTACAGTTTTCTGCATTGTAATGCAGATTTATGTCTCTTTTCACATTGCCTCAATGTCTGGAACATTTCCTGTACAAAGCAGAAGTTTCCTTATCTAGAGATTAAAGGGATTTTTGCTTGTTGCTCATAAACCTAATGCCATATGTTTGAGAAAACTACTTTAAACATGTACTGAGGTTTCTGCCTTGACTGATAACTTTACTGATGCTTATCTGTTTGTCACATACAAGCCTGAAAAACTCAAAGCTGTAACTTTGCTTGTGTATATTCTGAAAATCCACTCTCATGGCCACTATCAGTTGTTGCCATCTTCTAATCTGATAATGAGATACAATGAGTTATTGGCACCTGAGCTATGACTATCTCCTCCAATAATAACTGTTTCAAGAAGCTGACTTTTTTTTTGAAAAAAGAAATTGTTGACAGATATTTAAATAAGTCACAGTAGCTTGTCTGATCTATAAAACAGATGAATATTTACTAACCAGAATATTGTGATCAGAGGTAATCTAAATATGATTTAAATCTGTTGTTGGTGGGGTTTCTGCTTTCAAAGTACGATAATATAAGAGACAATCTCTATCCACACAGCATCAACATTTGGTCACAGGGCTTAACTACTTAGAGGTTAATTTTCATATTGGACATTAATAAGAAATAATTTGTAATCCCAAATGCTCTAATGCTTTGCAATCACTATTTAAAAAAATGATGCCATGCTTGTATTTATTTTGTATTACAGATACTTTACGTATTAATTTACATAGTGGAATGTTTTTTCACCTGTTTTAACAACCTTTCAGTTGATCTCAACATCTGAGTTGTGGATAGGAAGTCATTCTACTTCCTGTAGGTCCCATGTAGTCTTGGGTCTCCTGTACTCTTCACCTATTAAACCTGTTTGGGAATACAAGGTTCCTTTTGGAATGTACATCACAAAACACCTTTGCCATTTTGAAGGATCCCCAAAGGTTTTTGATCAAGAGGATTTTGGACTGCATGATCAAAGATTCCAGGAATGGCAGAAAACCTTGTCCTTCTACTCTGTCTCATTTAGAATTCGGATGGGTGGTCTCTGTTTTGCCTTCAAACATGGAAAGTCCCTACCCAATTTGAACTCCTACTCACTCCCTCCCCTCACAAAACCAGTGGTTTGTCTAACATTTGTGCCAATGACCTCAACCTCCACTGCAAGATGAACAACACCTGGTGATGTAACACATTTATAATTCAGCATATTACTAGTCTTTGAAGCAAGTACCTTCCACATGTCAGACAAAGCAATACCCTATCTACTGTCAAAATAGGCATGCAAAATAAATGGAAGACCATAAATTATTACCTGTAGTATGTGGAAATACTCTTCTTATAAGGAGGTAACTATTATATTCTCATTGCCAAGGGGTGTCACAGTTAAACTTCTTGATGGACCTTTCCATAAGCTTAGCAGGAACCTCTAAACTACCTCTTAAATACCGAGTTTCTGTATACCATGTGTAAATGGTGCATTTACTGGCTGTACGTAACTTACATGAAAGCTGGTATGTACTTATACCAGATTTAATCGAGTACATTATATGCAGATCATTCTACTAACTTGCATGACAAAGTACACAAACTGTTTTCTTGACTTCATCTTTATCAGGCTCCCCCAAATGTCCCCCCACCCATGACATCAGAGTTCTATCTTTATTTCTTCATATTTTTGACTATATGTTTATAGTCTACCTTCACCAGGTACTAATCACAAGTAATGAACATCCTTTTAACGATTAAGCTGCTCTGCTCCTTGTAGTTACATACAGATCCATAACTAAGGTGGGGTGAAGGATGTGGCTGCCCTGGGTGTGAGAATTGAGGTGAGGCAGATGTTAGTTTCAGGATCTGCACAGGGCACTCAATGAACTAGTGCTAGTTTTTGTTAAATCGCACTGGCCAATCCTCAAACATCTTTCTGTTCAATCTCTCAAACACATTAAATTAACTCTGCACTACATAGTAGATGTGAATCATCCCCTTTAACTCTGCACTACATTGTAGATGTGAATCATCCCCCAGTTCTCAATTCTGTTAATGCCTGACATATTTCCGAGGCACGGCCAGACAAGTGATAAAATGTGCCCTTATGCTGTGAAGACAATACAAAAGGACAGCATTTATACCAAAGAGGATGCCACTCGACTAGCAAAAATAAAATCTTAGCATAAAAGGCTTTGTTTTTGTAAACTGCAGTGAACTTCTCTTGATGTAATTTGTGTACCTACAATGCTGTTTTTGTATTGAGGGATATCCTAGTGCTTCACTGTTGTCCTCTAGTAGCCCTACAGAAACTGGCACTTCAGAGGCATGCAAGAGTAACATGGTATAAAAGAGCATTAGCAACACATTTGTATGTCTCTGAATCAAGAACTTATTGCAGCTGGAACAAATGAGTTGTATTCCCCCTACCAGTTCATGCAATGCTGTTGTACAGGCGCCTACGTAAACACACAAACATACACACCCACACCCATACACTCTCAAGACACACACACACACACACACACACACACACATATATGTAAGTGCACTCAAAACACACATACACGAACATGCTTGTACCCATATGTGTACAGCCTCGCAGTACTTACCTCACACATCCATAAACATGCTGCACTGAATAAAACTACAGCAGATACTAAACATGACAGTAAGTACAGTAACCCATTTAAGATAATCACATAAACACAAAGACATTGAATTTTTTTAGCATAAGTTAACATCCAAAAAGTTGAATTATAAAGATTTACAAACAAAACCTATGAGCAGCTTTGCAAAAAAAAAAAAAAAAAAAAAAATCACCACCAGGCTAGGTTGTGACTGTATTACTTAACAGTCAGTCATACCACTTATACTTTTACATTGTGAGGTTTGCAGAGTTCAGTCTAAAAAATCTGTATACATTTTGCATCAATTATAGCTAAAACATACTTGACATAGCCCTGCAGTACTGTCAGACTTGTTTAAAGAAATTATAAAACAGAAAAAGACTGGAGGAACTTGGACAATGTCCAAATATATAAATAGAAACATAAAACAGATGTCCACACAGGCTGAAAGACTTTAATAACTTAAAAACTGTAGGATACAAAAAGCATAAAAAAAGGCTAAGCGCTTTTGCAAATTTCCCGCTTCTTCAGACCATCAATTGAACTAAAATAGCTCAGCACAGTATTTAAATACATACAAGACATACATAGCATGGGCATGCCTTCATTGAAGGTTGGGTGTCGAGCTGGCACCTGTAAAAAAAATCTACTGCCAACCATTAGCGGACCGGAGTTCCGCTGTGGCGACCCCTAACCAGGAAAAGTCGAAAGAGGAACAACATTTAAATACATACTCATCTAATAGAAAGTGTGAAACAAAACACGACAGACTCAAAACCAGTAAAACGAATTACTTCAATGTCTCTTCTTCAAGACAGGTTGTTCTTCAAGATCTTCAAAATTCTTCAAGATAGTTGATTTTAGAGCAAATTTTGGTCCAGGTCTTAATAATCATGTTTCTTTAAAACCTGTCTTGGAATGGAAATGTAGATGATGAATTTAGCATGTCCCTAGATGAACCTGAATTTAGTGAAACCGTATCATGTCCAGTTATAACTCATGAAAAGGTGAGGTCAGCTTTTAATAAAATAAAAACAACTCTATTATTATTATTATGAAACAAACTGGAATTTGGGCAGATAACACAAGTGTTCCTGTTTAGTAAAGAGAAATATAACATTTTATAGTATGGGAAACATTTATAAAGTAATTCATCACACTTTCTTTTCCACTGACTGAAGTTGCTAGTTGTAAAGATTTAGGCATAATCATATGTTTATTTTTTTTCATTTAATGAACACTGTCAAAGTATTAGGAACAAGACCAAAGGGATGTATACTCAAGAACATTATAAAGTAGGGATGATAACTGCTTTCATTATGTAACATTTATGTAAGGGCATTGCTTGAGTATAATAATGCTTTTTGTCCTCATAATATACTACTCAAACAGCACTGAACAAGTTCAAAGAAGGTTGGCTAAGAAAATACCTTCTGTGAAAAACCTAGATTACATGAGCAGATGTAGATCGTTGAAGTTATACTCACTGCATTATAGATGTTTAAGAGGAAAACTAATGTTTGCATCTGAATTTTAAAACTGATAAAGTTACAACATACGTCTGGAGTGTTTCTTCTCAGGCTTATGCTGAAAACTGGCTTCGGTCCAAGTCAGACTTTCCCAGTAATCAAATGTTAAATAAATAAATAAATGATAGGCTTCAGGCTTTGATAGATATGGAGATTAATAGAGGTCTTACCCATGATGGCTAGATGGCAAAAACAGTTTTATAAAACTTATGAATTGTTATCCCATTCATTTTCTTGTGCATGCTTTATCTGTGCACATACATACATACATATATATATATATATATATATATATATATATATATATATATATATATATATATATATATATAAAATATCTGTATATGTATATATGGATCCCTATCATATGATCAAAGTTTCAAAACTTCGAAATTCATATGACTGAGACCATGTGATCGAAGCTTTGAAACATCGAACATAAAAGAAAAAAATAAATAAAAACAAAAACTTTTTTTTTTTACATTTTTACAGGGGACAACTCCAAGATCGCACTACAGTGAAGAAAATGGTAAATTTCCTGATCCGAGCCATACTACAATCTGCATTTAAAACATTCAGTGTTTCAAAACTTCAGTCATTTGTTCTCTAGCATATGAATTTCAAAGTTTTGAAACTTTGATCATGTGATAGGGATCTGTGTGTGTGTGTGTGTGTGTGTGTGTGTGTGTGTGTGTGTGTGTGTGTGTGTGTGTGTGTATATATATATATATATATATATATATATATATATATAAAAAAATATATCTTCAGTATATCAATGTGCACAAGGTTGAACAAAAAAGGTCAAGAATGGCATATCGATACAGCAATGCACATGCTTCAAGAAATAACATTGAAGTATGCAAAGCAAAAAAAAAAAACTCAATTTTTTTCCAAGAGGACAACCCCCACACCAACTTTTACTTAAATATCCCAACATTTTCAAGGCAAACCATATATATATATATATATTTATTTATATGGATCCATTAAGCGCGAGCATACTTATGCAAAAGTACTTTTCACTGAAAAAGCACTTTCGCGTAAGTATGCCTGTTGCAGAGGCCGTACTACGGTGCGGATAAGGGAAACTTCCCTTTTCCCCACTGTAGTGTGGTCTAGGAGGGAGAATATTAAAGTGGGGGGGTCCAGGGGGGAAGCCCCCCTGCAAAACGTAACTAGTGGGTTTTTGTTTTTTTCTTATCGACACGCTTTAACGAAAGTGCTTTTTCGGTTAAAGCGCTTTTGTTAAAGTGTGTTCGGTGGGTACGGATTCAGACGTTTGATCATTCAGTCAAACGTCCTAGATCCATATATATATATATATATATATATATACACACACACACACACACACACACACACACACACACACACACACATATATGCATACATATATGTAAACATACACACAGCTATATGTATGTATATGCATTATATATTTATAATTCTAATACATATAGTTGAACAGAAACCATTTAAACAAAATGGGATTGCAGAAAATGCATTGAAACACACACTGCTGAAAAAGAAACAAAGCAAAATACCTAAAAAGTATTTGTTGCAGAAGGGTGCAAGCCCCGTTGTGTCTCATGTGTAATATAATGCACTCTACACTTCCTGTTACTTATTTGTGTAACAAAGGCAAGACTGCGTAATAGTGATTAAAGGACTAATTCCACATCCCCACTATAGGGCAATCACACAGGTTTGAGGAATTGAGCAATATGTCAGGTACCCATATATGAATGTCGCTCTCTCTGTCTCTCTCTCTTGCTGTCTGTGTATATGTAACTGCACATCTTAGCTCTGTAAACTTCCAGCACACAGAAAGGTTAGATGTTCTTCATTGTTAACTGTTGCTTTTATGACTGTTGGGATGTTCTACGTGCAAGAGCCTGAGGTCAGCCAAGATAATACTGAGTTTGCCTTTCCCATTACCCAGTAGATGCACTCCCCTTCTGACATAAAGACGTTAATGATATAAATGGTGGTCAGCCAGTACCATCTTCAGTTCTTTCTTAACACTGATGTCAAATGATCATCATTCGTGTGTGCGCGTGTGTGTGTCATTAGTATGCCAGGTCAACCTGAAGACCACAGTTTCAAACAAGGTTCCCTTTTGGGGAACACGTTTTTCACTATTTTGCTTTCTATGTAGCTGTACATGTCAGTGAAAATCAATAACTGACTGAAGTTTGGGAGGCAGATTCCTCACATGGATTTATACTCTCTGTTTTTCTTCTGTCTAGATCTTGAGCCTGGCCAGGGGGATTATCAATATGCAAGAAGCCATGTATCTTAGAAGCAATGTATCCCTGTCAGAAATGTTGGGCAGATTGAGAATTTTGCTTGAGTATTAAGACAAGAATAGGATTTAACTTATGCAGATAACTTCACACTGCATATCTGGACTGGGTGAACGTCTTTCATGCCAGTCCACATTCTGGCACCATCAATAAGCTAATCCAGTTAAAAGTAAACTCATAAGTTACTCATTGGATAGAAAACTGCTACTGTGAAAGAACCCACTCTTCTAATGTTGGAGGCCTTCTGTCATCCAAAAAAGTAGTAACCAACAGCATCCAGCCGGGATCAGTCCTGAGGTCATTCCTCTTTAGTGTCTATTTCTCTGACATTAAAGTTGACAGCAAGGGCCTATGGCTGCAAAAATTTGTTGAGAATTGCAGACTCGGGGCAGTCATAAATACCCCAATGGCCTCCAGATTCTCCAAGATGGCCAAACATACTCTAACATATGGTTTACTATGGAAAGGTTGAAGTGAGTTCCATCAAATCCACTGCACCGAAGTCCAGAAGCCGAATGATGACAATGTCGAACCCAACATTGTCGAAGTACAAATTTTGCCTCCATCTCAACCCATGTTAAAGCCCGTTCTGAGGTCGAAGTCCAGATTTATTTTGACAATGTCAGAATTCAACATTTTCACCTTTGCGGATATGGGTCGGTGATTCCATCGTTCGACGGAATCCAGATTGATCTTCCCAGAGTAAACCCTAACATACACATATGCAGACCACAGCCTCAAATTAAATGCCAAGAAATGTGGCATTGTTCTTTGGCAAATCTGGGCACCCCTGTTCTTATCTTATAGGTGACATCCCTCAAAATTCAATTAGTCATTAGGCAATTTCATAGACAATGATCTATCCTTTGACCACCATGCAACCACTGCTGTTCATAAATCCTTTTATATAGCCAGACTAATCACCAAGCATATATGTTCTGGATCCAAGGAAGTTATCATCCTGTCTCCTTACTTCTCCCTTATCAGGCCAGTAACTAAGTATAAAGCTGTCCTTTGGTATTTAGTTATCTAGGCACATGACCCAGATCAAGGTTCTGCAGTGTTTACTTACTAAAACAATCAGGGACATATCCTCCTTGAATGACCTTGACTACCTTAAAGCTCTCTCAATCTTTTCCATTTCCTATTGACTGTTGAGAGAAGACCCCTGTTTTACCTAAAGAAATTTGAAAATCAGGTTATGTGCAACCTTTTACATATCCACAAAACTAATACCACCCAAAACACCCACTCAGATGATCTAAACTTCCAATATAACATACATAGGATCTGCTGGTGTAATTGAAGTCTACCATAGAGAACACTACTTTTATGGAATAGGTTCTCTTTGGATTTAGATCACCGTAGCTCCCCCACCCCTTTCAGGCATATCCTGGATGACTGGATGGGCAATCATAACTAAGTTCCACTTATGTGCCTGTGAAGCTAGCATGACATAGTAGAAGACAGAACTATAGCTGGAAGTGGATGGGTACACAGATACTTAAAGATGTTCCACGTCTTTCAATACATTTGAAGAACATTTCTCTTCCCAGGGACCTGAACCTCATAATTGGCATCACTGTCAGTCCAACTTGAAGGCTATTCATAGTAGCTGGTTCAGCAACTGAAAAGTTCATCTTTTGGAAGATGTTTTCTTTGTAGTCATTGACACTGTTTGCAAGATCACCCAGTTGCAGTCATTTATTTGTAAAAAGCCCTATTTTGGCTAGAAGATAGTGTCCATCAGGAGTGGCCACATTTTCTGCTCAAATTGTTTTTTTTTTTTTTTTTTTTTTTAATTATCATTAAAACTCTCTATTCATGTCTGTGTTTTTCTTTATTGAGAAAATCCAAGGCAAAGAGAGATGTTCATACCTTTGATGGGCATGACCAGCTCAAGTTTTTCCTGGAGAGGTTGATAGTATCCTCTGCTTCAAGCACAGTGGGCTTGTAGTTTAAGCAAATGCTTTCCAAGTGGATTACTAACAGCAGTGTATTTTGGCATTAGTCAGTGAGCCACACCTTGGAACGTTCTTCTGTCAAAGGTTAGTCCACTATGGGTTGTGTACCTCTGATCTTTGCTTTAAGAATTTCCCTATGTGAATTAACTGGCGGCATTGGCTTTTGGTTCACTGCACATCCTCAGATAAGAACTAGACTACCTTGTGGACCATCTTAAGCTGAGCCTATTTCCTTTTTTTGTGCTCAAAATAACCTATCCAGTTTGGTTATAGATTGGCCTTACCCATTCCATGATCAATAATTATAATGCTTAATAATGCTTGGGTTATGATTCCTTGAGTAGAGTTTCACTTGACACCTCATTGCTTTGGAACTTGGCTTTCTGAAGCATTGCATTTAACCTTCTACTTGCTATAGCTTCCCAGTGATAGGAGTATTTTACTGTCAAGATCCTTCCATGCAGTTAGTCACTGCAAAAGGCCTCTGACATGTCAGTAGGATCTCTGTTGTGGCTGACTGCTGTCTTCCTGCTGCTCCATTTGAATATATTGATTCAGTATCTGCACAATGCCCCTATAAATTGAGCAAGTGTAAATACATTTGTTTGTATTCTTGGGGGTTTTTTTTGTTCTCTATTTTTCAGGCTGTGCTTGTTGAATATGATGAATTCTAAACAGGTGATCCAGGGGCTTGACACATGTTTCTTGTCTAGCTTATAGTGTCTTCTTAATGGGCTTCAGTCAGACCTGCATATAGCCCTGAGTGCAAGAGCCATTTCAAATTCAGAATTCTGCTGAGATGGTAATATCTGAATGGATAATCTACTGAAGTCTGTTATACCAGACTGATATAAACTAATGTCTTTCGGCTTTTCCCGGTTAGGGGTTGCCACAGTGGAACTCTGGTCCACTAATGATTGGCAGTGGATTTTTACTGTGCCGAGGTGCCAGCCCGACGCCCACCCTTCAAGGAAGGCACACCCATTCACACACGCACCTACCTGCATGTCTTTAAACATTACTCAACTGTGGGGAGGACATGCAGACTCCACACAGAAGGCACTCCAGCTGAGAATCGAGCCAGAGAACCTCTTGCTGTGAGGCGACAATGCTAACCGCTGCACCACCGATATAAAGCGTCTTAATGCCAAACTGCCTCATTCAGATGCCTTCTATTTTCTGTAGTCAGATTTGGTAGCTGGATTGCTGCACTGCTAATTGATTTTCAATGCATGTTTATATATATATATATATATATATATATATATATATATATATATATATATATGTGTGTGTGTGTGTGTGTGTATATATATATATATATATATATATATATATATATGTGTGTGTGTGTGTGTGTGTGTGTATATATATATATATATATATATATATGTATGACTCCTTTGCATTTTGTTGAATGCTGTTTTTTCAAAAAATGCAGAGGGTGTGGTTTAATGTCGAGGGTATAAATAGCAGGGTGGTGGAAACGTCGATGGTGTGTAATGTTGAGAGAGGTAAGTGGAGTGGGAGGAGTGAGAGCCTTCGTGCATGTGTGTCTGAGGTAGAGTTAGGCTCAGGAATGAGTGAGGGATAACTGTTGCATGTTTGTGTGTGAGTTTGTGGATTTTAAGGTTAAAGTCAGGGTTAGATTAGAGGATAGATATGCTGTTTGTGTGTGTGTGTGTGTGTGAATGTTTGTGTGTTGAGTGTGTCGTGTGTAACAGCAGTGTTACATGAAGGTTTTTATAATGATAGGGTGCAGGGTTAGGGTTGTGAAAGGGGAAGCATTAGGGTTAGAGTTAGCACCCATTAGTAAGGTGGTGCAGGAGACAGAGCCCTCCTGGCCTGTTTGGTAATGGGTACTAACCCTAATCCTAACGTTACCCCTTCCCTCAACCCTAACCCTAGACCTTACCTTCATAAAAACCTTTCCATAACACTGCCACTATTCAGATGAGTTTGAAGCTAATGTTATAGGGGAGTTACGTGTTAATATCAAGATAATGTCAAGATATATTAATATAAATTTCTCAGTATTATTTTATTTGATATTTTTTGTTTTCAGTATTGCAGTATTGTGTATGTTTGAACTTTTTTTTGATGGTGTTTTCAATTCAACATTAAATGAGTTTGTGCATAACAGAACCGTAGTATATATATATATATATATATATATATATATATATATATATATATATATATATACACGTGCTGTCAGTCAGATGATGCATAAATAGAATACTTGATTTAGTTAATGCTTTCACTCATCTTGCAAAGAAATGGAATTATTTATCATTCTTGGTAAAACAGTTGAAGAATTACAAACCACACAATAGTACAATTCCCTGGATTACACGTGCGTGGTAAGTAATGGTGTAACAGATAGTGCATGTAGGGTACAGGCAGATGAGAAGGAGAGTTCTGCCTTCAGACATGGACCTTCTGGGCTAAATGTGTGCTGCTACACGAATGTGGGGGCTTTAATTCTAGTACATGCAAATTCTAGCCATTAACTCTGGCTTCAAAACAATAGGCAGAATTCCTTCATCCAGACATATTGGCGCTGACTTTAAAGATCAAAGACGGTCATAAAATGCTTGACTTTGCTTTCTTACAGCAGAGTGCACTGTTGAGAGAACAAGCCTGTGGCTTATATTAATATTTACAAATGACAGAATTATCTACAGAATTCTATCTGCCTAGGCTGGCAGCCTTCACCTGTCTTCACAAGAGGTATAAGCCACTGAATGTTAAGAGCTTTTCTTATATGACACATGTCAAATTGTGTCAATTCACTTTTGCCCTGTGCAACAGTAGTTAGTAGGGTTGTATTTTGTATTGTGCATTTTAACACTTTTCTTTTGCAATTATGTACTGTTGTTTGCCTGTGCTGTGTTATGAAAACATATTTACATTTCCTGTATTGTAATAAAGCAATACCTTATAACCTCATGACTCATTTTTGCAAAAAGATCCAGCCTTAGCAATTTGTTAAACATTTAAGGAGCAATTTGCAAACTCATCTGGCAGCCTGAAACCATGACCAGGACTCTGTTTAGACATGACCAGATAGTCAGTACTCATTTGTGTTTGCAGAATAAGGAACATTTACTACAACTTTAAAAGTCTATTCTTACCAGAGAAATCCATTGATGGTAAGTGACTGTCCAAGAACTTGACCTTATTTTCTTTCAAGCAGATCATGTTGTAATGAATGAATCAAAAAAAGAAATTCAGAAAGAAAATGTTAATGAAATATGAATCAAATTATGACGCCATCACACACTGGCTAATACGTGGTTCTGAAATATGCATAAATCAAATTATGACGCCATCACACACTGGCTAATAAGTGGTTCTCTTGTTCTTTTAAGATTCCAGACTCCTATATGAAAGAAAAAATATTCTAAAATGATTTGCTAATTAATTAGATGATTTGAAGATGGCTTTTAGTTAGATATATTTTAGCATTTTTTAAAGTTGATTATTCGTGAAGATAGACTCTTCACTATTAAAATTTCCAGTCTCACATCTGTAATAACGTCTGTAATATCACTTTTCTTAGATGGAATAAATTGCAAAACTTTCTTAAGAACTTTAAGACTTGTACTTTTTTATTTCTAAGCATGTTAAAAGGTGGCTCATCTGTCTGATCTTCCTCAATGCATACATCACAGACTTTCATTATATTTACCATCTGTGTCTGTAGATCTTCATTGCTAAAGTATATTTAGCAAACTTCAGTGACTTGTGCCCCAAGTGGGTCCATAGACACAACACTTGCTGAGAGGTTCATACCTTTGACTGTTGTCCATTGTTAGGTATAAGTAGTGCACTTAGTGTTATCAGAAAGCTTATAGCTGGTGTGGCAGATTTGAACAAATTGTATTCAAATCAATATATGTTGTTGGAGATTTAAACTCCAATAAGATGAAATATCTTAGCTTGCATCTTAGTTCTAGGTAGTAGCTTTAATCTCTTGACAACAGTGAACTTTGTTCATGTAACACGCTCTTAATTGTCGTTGGTAATGGAAAGTGTATTTGTTAATGTCTATCTTTTTGTTTTGTAGTAGGATATGATGAATGTTCTTTAAACTGTGATTGTCCGGAAATGGCAATGAATATATGAGAATAAACGTTCTGATTTTCTTTTTTTTTTGTTTGACTTAGGTTAGACTCCATCAGTTTACACAATGAGGTTATAAAGTTACCCAGGTAAGATTTTAATCTACTTCATTCCCTCAGGTATATAATGTTCAATTTTGCTCTTCTTAGATACCATTTGTCTTTAGTTTTTATTCCTCATTTTACTTCCATCTTGATATGTGTGTGTGTGTGTGTGTGTGTGTGTTTTATATCTCTCTCTCTATATATATATATATATATATATATATATATATATATATATATATATATATATATAGATCCCATTCATTTAGTCAAAATACACTGATATATATATATTCTTTAAAAACTATTTGCAATATGTGGGGGGCTACACCCACCCACACTTGCTTAATATTCTCACTCCAGGGTCGCACTATAGTGGGGTAGGGGTTATATTTCATTTTCGACCAAATGAAATTCAACCAAATGAGCTTTCAGTGAAGTGTGCTGCCTGAAATCATTTTCGACCAAATGAAATTTGACCAAATGAAGATTACATTTGGGTAATCTGCTGGCAGGTTGCCCTCAGTCGGCCTGAATTCCAAAGTCTTGGGTCCTGCGTCAGTTGCTGTCTTCTCTTCCATGATGTCAGGTCATCAGGGGTATAAAACATGCAGCCGACGCCATTTTATTTAGTCTTTCTTGCTGCGTGGTGTCCAAAGCAGAAGCATTTCTCAAGTGCCAGTCGGCCGACTACTGAAATAATCGAGTTTGAGTTTCAGATCCGAAGTCTTCACTAAAGCTAAGTACCCCATTGGGGAAACTTTTTTCTTGCTTTTTACCGATGTCAGAAAAAGTTAATAACTGCATTACTTGTGGGAAGCAAATACCTCATAAGGATTTCCATTTATACTGTATTCCTTGCTTAGGCCCTGATCACAACGTGCCTGGCTGTCAGTTTGGTGCTAAATTTAACCAACGCACTATTAAGCGTCGGTATATTTTTGCATCAAAGTATTTTGGAAACAGATTTAACTACCCAGAAATGTCGTCGGATAGCAATCAGACTACCAGAGTACATAAAAAACGCAAAGAAAAGGACAGAGAAAGGCAGTCGAGATCCAAAACCGACGACGAAGCTTCTCCTAAGCCAGTCGCCAGTTCGCCGGTACTCAGTGAGGCGCTTTCGCAGCCATGATACCCGTTACCTTTGAGTCGCAGGCCTCTACCGACACCCATGTGGAGTCCGGCATGCCGCAAGATACTCAAGGCATTGGACCGACAGATGTATCTCCCTCGGATGGGTCCGGAGCCGCTGAGCAGGCACTGGCTTCTGAGGGTGTATTCAGACCTCAACATTTGTATATCAAACCAACGACAGCTGCAAAACAAAAGACAAAAGCAACTTCTAAAACTAAAAAAGCACGCATGAGCCACGTGCACAGGCCTCTATGCCTATAAAGCAGATGATCAAAATGGCGGAAGACCTTATTACCTTGATCAGGGGTACCCATCCCCCTCCAGATAAGAGGCCTAGGTAAGACACTGACTAAGCATCTTCAGATCAGGTTTCTATTTCTTCAGATTCCTCTTCTGATCAGGAATTATCTATACCTCCCTATGAGGATTCTGATGCTGAGGAGTCTATTCCATCTGCATCTCTTCCTGAGGATTATTCATTTGGAGAAACCTTGCATACTTTGAGGGAGCATTTTTACTGGGAGAGTCAAGACTTCTCAGAATCAAAAAAGAGGCTCTGGGATTTCCTTCTTCTCCCTCAGCACAAGCCTTTAGCCATTCCCCCTGTTTTAGACATTGTGGATTATGTGTTTTTGGAGTCAAGCTTGACCCCTGACTCCTTACCTCTGGCTCCCAGTAAGCCTGACAGATATTACAGGGTCCCTGACTCACATAAATTTTTATTTAGAAACCCTGCTGCTGATCCTGAAACTATTTCACAGGGTCCAAAGGGAGTTAAGGCCTCAACCGCAAAAAATCCTACCCCCTCTGACAGAGATTCAAGGGCATTAGACAGATGGGGAAAAAAGGTTTATACATCTGCAACCTTGGCAATCAGGGCCTTAAACTGTCAATTTCATATGCTAAAGTACCAACAGCATATTATGGGATTGCTGAAACAGAAAATGATGTTGATTTCAGAATGTGCAGAAAATAACGAATTGCAGGAATTATTGCATGCAATTGAACAAGTTGGAAAGCATACTTTGCAATGTGGTTTTGATTCCTTAGAGGCCTCCTGCAGGGCCGCAGTTACTGGATCTGTGATTAGGAGGCATGCCTGGTTAAAGGAACAAAATTTGCCTGATCATGTTAAAGCTAAATTGCTAGATGCTCCTTTACAGCATGATTCTCTGTTTGGTATTAAGAGGTTTTAAAGAAAATGGAAGACAAAGCTAAGTCTATGCAAACTGTTAAAGACTTCTTACAAGTGCAGCCACCAAGATTCAGTAGACACTGGCCTACAAAAAAATGATCCTTTCCTGTGTCAGACAGAGCTCAAAGGGGCAAATCCAGACACCCTAAGGGTTCCAGATACCAGGTGCAAGATTCATACAGGTCAAAGCAATGGGACGCTTCTACCTCCAAATCTGGAGGAGATAAAGCGCAAACCTACAGAAAACAATCCCAATGACTTCCCTCTGCCTACACCAAGCATTTATCTTTTGGCAGCACCCATAGGGGGAAAGTTAGCACTTTTTGCTCAAAATTGGCAGTTAATAACCCAGGGCAAGTGGGTACTAAACATAGTATCACAGGGATACAGATTCCATTTCCACACTCTGCCACTGGCAAATGGTTGGCCAGATCTGCCAAAAAATCAATGGGCAGAGGCACAGAAACAGGTTACGTCCCTCATGGATATGGGGGCCAGCCAGTACCAGAACAGGAAAAAGGACAAAAAACGACTGTTCTTGGTACCCGGAAAGGACAAGGCCTGGCGGCTAATACTGGATTTATCGATTTTGAACACATACTTGGACATTCCAAAATTCAAAATGCTGACTTTGCAGCAGCTTCTGCCCATGCTGGGCATGAATGCTTGGCTGGTGACATTAGACCTAAAAGAGGCATACCTGCATGTCCCAATAAGACAATCCTGCAGAAGATACCTCAGATTCAAGGCTGGCTTAATGCATTACCAATTCTCTGCACTGCCCTTTGGCTTATCTACTGCACCCAGGGTCTTTACAAAGTGCCTGGCACCAGTAATTGCATTTTGCAGACAAGGAAGTATACAAATATATCCTTACTTAGACGACTGTCTCATTCAAGCAGAGAACAAGGACATTCTTCTACGACACCTGGCGTTTGTGAAAAGGCTTCTAACA
Organism: Protopterus annectens; assembly: GCF_019279795.1. NCBI lineage: Eukaryota > Metazoa > Chordata > Ceratodontiformes > Protopteridae > Protopterus > Protopterus annectens. The sequence goes on from NC_056750.1 coordinate 4,189,660, forward strand.
TGCCTAGGGTACACAATAAATGAAAAGAAATCACAACTGGTACCCTCTCAAAAGATAACATTCCTGGGTGTAAGCTTGAATACAACTGCCCAGATGGCTTACCTCACGCCAGGCAAGCAAAGGCAACTGACTACTTACTTCAAACTGATGACAACTAAAACCCAGTTATCTGCAAGACAAATTCTGCAGGCTCTGGGCTTCATGGCATCCTGCATCCTACTGATTCCATATGCAAGACTGCATATGAGGAAACTTCATTGGTACCTGAAAAGTTTATGGAGTCAACATTCTCACAGTCTGGAAGCAGTGATTCCTCTCATTCCCTGCCTACAACAGGAGTTTCTAGGGTGGGCAAAGGCATGTCACCAAAACATGGGATGGGCCTTCACTCTCCCCCCCTGCCAGCCAAACCTTAACAACAGATACCACGGATTATGCCTGGGGGGGCCCACATGGCAGGAAGATGCATTCAGGGCATATAGACCCCAAAACAAATGCATCTATATATCAACCAGAAAGAGACGCTAGCTGTTCAAAATGCCCTAACAGTCTTCAAGGACTTACTTCATCCAGGACAACTACTGATAAAGATGGACAACACCACAGTCATGTGGTATATAAACAAGCAAGGAGGCACACACTCATACCCCCTTTGCAAATTAGCCATGGCACTGTGGGACACAGCTTTGACCTATCAAATACATCTTCAAGCTCAATTCCTGCCAGGAAAACAATATACACTGGTAGACGATTTAAGCAGAAACCTTATGGATCCTTACGAGTGGAAACTAAATCCACAAGTCTTCAGCATGATAACAGAGAAATGGGGGAGCCCAGACATAGATCTATTTGCCTCTCCTCAAAATTATCAATTGAAGATTCTGCACAAGGACTTATCACAGACAAGCATGGAAAGTGGACGGCCTATCCTTCAGTTGGAAAAACCTATCAGTTTACGCCTTTCTTCCTCTGCCTCTTCTCCCCAAGGTCCTCCTAAAAGTCAGACAAGAGAAACCAAATATGATACTAATTGCCCCAGACTGGCCCCACCAGTACTGGTACCCAATCCAAAGGAACTTGTTTCAATACCCAGCTTGGACCTTACCTCAAAGACCTCGACTACTGTCCCAGCAAAACAATCAGATCCTGCACAATCAACTACAGACACTGAACCTGACAGCATGGCTGATCAGGTAGTTATACAAGCAACACTTCTCAGTAAAGCTGTGATGGATTTCATTTTGGAAGCCAGAAGGCCTAGTACTAGAAAATCTTATGCTGACAAATGGAAGAGATTCTGTGCTTGGAATCAAGCACAAGGAACTGATACAGCAGAGCCAAATATTCCTCAGATATTACAATACTTAACTGAGTTATTTGACAAAGGCCTATCTTTCTCATCAATTAAAGTCCATGCCTCTGCCATTTCGGCTTATTACAATACAGAGCCACCAATCTTTTCTCATCCTTTACTAAAGCAGTATCTTAGAGGAGCCAAAAAATTAAGGCCTCCTAGAAGATCACCGTTACCTTCATGGGACCTCAATTGTGTGTTGGAAAAGCTCACCCTGCCTCCATTTGAACCAGTTGCTACCGCTGATATAAAGTTCTTATCATGGAAAACAGCTCTGATACTAGCAATTACTTCAGCAAGAAGAGATTCAGAGCTACAGGCCCTCATGGCTGTAGAGCCCTTTATCATATTTTACCCAGACACGGTGTCTCTGAGAACAAATCCTACTTTTATGCCTAAGGTGGTTTCCAGTGTGGCTCTTAACCAAACAATTCATCTGCCAACCTTTTATCCAAATCTGCAGAACAAGGGAGTGAGAATTTTGCATTCCTTGGACGTACACAGACAGCTAAGATTCTACTTGAGAAGGACTAAAGCTCTAAGAAAAACTGAGCAATTACTAGTGTCATATGCTGCAGGATCAGAAGGAAAGGCTATTTCAAAGCAGACAATTTCAAACTGGATAAGCCACTGCATCCGTTTCTGCTACCTACACCATGGTAAACCTGTGCCCAAGGGCATTAGGTCTCATTCCACCAGAGCTGCTGCTACTTCAGCAGCCTTTCTCAGAGGAGTACCAACCAAAGACATTCTAGAGGCTGCTACTTGGAGTTCTGTTCATACCTTTACAAAGCATTATCATTTGCCTCTCTACTCTAAGTCCAGGGCAGGCTTTGCCACTGCAGTGCTGCAGGGCCTTATAGCCGCACCTAATGCGGTTTAGCTCCAGCATCCCAACCATAGCTTTGGGATTCTACCCAAATGTAATGACTGCAACAGTGAAACATGAAGAACATAGTACAGTTGTGTACACTTACCGTAAATGTCGATGTTCGAGTGTATTCACTGATGTCCTTCAAGGATGCATCTGCAGTCATAACATATGGGTTGTCCTGCCTCAGGCAGCCCTTCGGTCGGCCGGATTCCAAAGTCTGGGTCTGGCCTCGGCTGATGTCGCACTTCACCCGACGTCATAGCTCCTGGGGTATAAAGGCATCAGCCAACGCCATTTTCCCCAGTCTTTCTTACCGCGCGGTGCCCAAAGCAGAAGCTGTTTGCAAGTGCCGGTCGGTCAGATCCAGAGATTTCAGCTACCGAAGACTTCTAAAAAAGCTAAGTACCCCGTTGGGGACTCTTTCTTGCCTCAGCCGATGTCAGACAAAGTAAATAATTGTTTAACTTGTGGGAAACAAATACCTCATAAGGATTTCCACTCTTACTGCCTTCCTTGCTTAGGCCCAGACCACGACGTATCAGCTTGTTTAGCCTGTGCTTCCTTCAACCGACGGACACTTAGACGTCGGTCGGAGTTTGCTGAAGAGTTTTTTGGTCCCGCTTTTGCATATAAAATGACGTCGGAGACTCCGACTACACATTTAGCCAAAAAACGCAAGGAAAAGGACCGACACTCGCGGCCCGCGGTTTCGGCTGAAACCACGGTTAGGCCTACCGCGAGTGTCTCGGTTTTGGCTGAAACCGAGTCCTCGGTTCTTCCTTCGGCCGAAAGCATGCCTCTGACAACCGAGGCCTCACAGGCGCCGGCTGAGTCGGCTACAGAAATTATTACCGAAGAAGCAGGCACACAGGAATTGTCCGACACCATTCCGTTGGACATCTCTACTTCTGCACGTGGGCAGCTAGACCTCCTGCTTCTATGTCTATTAAGGCCTTCTCCAGGGCTAAGGCAGCTAAACTTTCCAAGGCCTTACCTACTAAAGCTTCCTCTCACAGGCCTTCCTCCAGTTCTCAGATTCTTAGCCTTGCTGAGGACCTTATTTCTCTGATCAGGGGATCCCAACCTCACCCAGACAGGGCCTCACAACCTCCTCCTGAAAAAAGGCCTAGGACTGAACCCCCTGAACCTCTCTCCTCTGACTATTCCTCGGATGGATCAGAGTTATCAGACCATCAGGAAGGACCATACTCACCTTATGAGGATTCGGATGCAGAAGACTCCATTCCTTCTGCCTCCCCCCCAGAAGAATTTTAATTCGGGGAAACTCTACACTCAATGAGGGAACACTTCCAGTGGCAGGGTCAGGATTTTTCTGATTCAAGGAAAAGGCTAAGGACTTTTTTACACTTACCACAGCATAGGCCTTTAGCCATACCACCTGTACTATCAGTTGTTGATGATACATACAATGATGCCAGTTCTGCCCCTGATTCTCTTCCCCCGGCCCCTGCCAAACCTGACAGATACTACAGGGTCCCGGATTCTCACTTCCACTTGTATAAGGCCCACGCTGCAGACCCAGAAACCATTTCTCAGGGCCCTAAGGGTGTTGCAGCTGCCTCTGCCAAAAAACCCCTACCCTCTGAAAGAGAATCAAGAGCATTAGAGAGATGGGGTAAAAAGGTTTATACATCTGCTACTCTTTCTGCTAGGGCTTTAAACTGTCAATTTCACATGATACAGTACCAGGAATTTTTGTTAGATCAGCTGAGTAAAAAGCTTTCCTCTCCTGAACCTTTAGACCGTAAGTCACTTCAGGATTTGGTACACAACTCACAGCAGGTCAGTAATCATTTCTTAAAATGTGGCTATGATGCACTGGAGGCTTCATTTAGATCAGCTATGACTGGAGCAGTGATTCGAAGGCATGCCTGGCTAAAAGAGCAATCCTTGCCAGACCATGTTAAGTCAAAACTCCTAGATGCCCCTATGGAGAAACAAAGTTTATTTGGCTCCCCTGCACAGGAGGTTCTCAAGAAAGTGGAAGAAAAAGCAAAATCTGTGCAAACAGTCAAGGATTTCCTACAGGTCCAACCTCCGAGGTTCAGCAGAAATTGGCCTTCAAAGAATTGGTCCTTTCCAGACACCTCCAGAGCACAGAGAGGCAGAAATAGACGCCCAAGAGGCAGAGGTCAATCAAGGGGTGCCTACAGGGGCCATCAGTGGCAACCTGACAACCAGAGGAGTGCTGCCACAGCTACGACTGCAACCACTTCCACAGGACAGACACAATGACTTGGCTCTGATTCTGCCTACCAGGGCACAACTGGAAGCACCCTTGGGCGGAAAGTTAGCTTTATTTTCAAAAAACTGGCATTGCATTACAGGAGACAAATGGACTTTGCAAACAATAGACAAAGGCTACAGGTTTCATTTCCACACATTACCAAAAAAGAGAGGAATGCCAAACCTTCCATCAAGTCAGAAGTCAGAGGCTCTAAAACAAATCACCAACTTACTAAGGATGAGAGCAATAGAAAAGGTACCATCTATGGAACAAGGCCAAGGATTTTACTCCAGACTATTCCTTGTACCAAGAAAAGAAACTCAATGGAGGCCTATTCTCGACTTGTCCGCACTGAACACATATCTTATTGTACCAAAATTCAAGATGCTGACCCTACAGCAACTTCTTCCCATGTTGGGCAAGGAGTCTTGGCTGGTGACTCTAGATCTAAAGGAGGCATACCTGCACATCCCCATACAACCAGATTGCAGAAGACACCTCAGATTTCTTGCAGGATCAGAGCATTATCAATTCTCAGCATTGCCCTTTGGCTTATCTACTGCGCCCAGAGTATTCACGAAATGCCTGGCATCAGTAATTGCACATTGCAGGCTTCAGGGAATTCAAATCTACCCATACCTGGACGACTGCCTAATACAAGCAGACAACAAGACAAAAATAATAAAGGACTTGACCTATGTCATACAACTGCTGCAAGCCTTGGGATACACAGTCAACATACAGAAGTCAAGACTAGTGCCATCCCAAAGGATAACATTTTTGGGTGCAGAACTGGACACTATAACTCAGATGGCTTTTCTCACAAAAGAAAAACAAAAGCAACTCCCAGTTTACTTCATGGCATTGACAAGACAAACTCAGCTTACTGCAAGGAAAGTCCTGCAGGCCCTGGGCTACATGGCATCCTGCATAATCTTGATCCCACATGCCAGACTGCATATGAGAAAGTTACAATGGTACCTAAGGAATGTATGGTCTCAACACAGACACAGTCTAGAAACCATGATACCAATCATTCCGTGCCTGAAACAAGAATTCCTGTGGTGGACTCAGGCCTGCCAGACCAACAGAGGGTTGCCTTTCCACAAACCACAACCAAGGCAGACCATCACCACGGACGCCTCAGACCTAGGCTGGGGGGCACACATGGAGGACAAGTGTATCCAAGGCCTATGGTCCCAAGACCAGCTGAATCTACACATAAATCTAAAGGAGATGCTGGCAGTGAAGCATGCAATCGAGGCATTCAAAACATTCCTCCAGCAAGGACACCTGCTGATAAGGACGGACAATACCACAGTCATGTGGTACATCAACAAACAGGGAGGCACTACCCTCTATGCCGGATGGCAATGGATCTGTGGAACCTAGGCCTGAATCTCAACATTCAATTGCAGGCCAGATTCGTACCAGGAAAAGAAAATTCACTAGCAGACAGATTAAGCAGAACTACCACGGATGCTCACGAATGGATGCTGCATCCAGACATCTTCAAAACCATAACAAAGACATGGGGAATGCCAGAGATAGACCTGTTCGCCTCCCCACTCAACCACCAACTGAAGAAATTCTGCTCAAGAGAATACCACCCACAAGCCTGGAGGGTGGACTCCCTTTCTTTCAGCTGGAAGGACCTGACAGTTTATGCCTTTCCACCTCTCCCATTGATGTACAAAGTTCTACTGAAAATCAGGGAGGAACAGCCAAAGGTAATTCTGATTGCTCCAGACTGGCCAAGGCAGCATTGGTACCCGCTACTGAGAAGCATGTCTCGGACAAACTCATGGCCTCTACCTCTATGGCCTTTACTTCTAACACAGAACAACTACAAGACCCTGCATCCAAACTTGAAAACACTGCAGGTAACTGCCTGGAAAATTGCATAAAGCAAAACCAACCTGTTTTATCTCAGAGGGTCAAGGACATTATCCCGGAGGCTCGCAGACCCTCCACAAGGAAAACATACTCAGCCAAATGGAAGAGATTCCTCATTTGGAGTGCATCAAAGGGAACAGATGTCACACTGGCAAACCTAGCACACATCCTGGAATACTTAGCAGAACTTTTTCACAATGGCCTGTCCTATTCCTCCATTAAAATTCATGCTTCAGCAATCTCAGCAGAGTACAACATGGATCCTCCTATCTTCTCTCAACCTCTCCTCAGACAATTTCTAAGAGGGATCAGAAATGTAAAACCTCCAAGGAAACCACCTATGCCTACATGGGATCTCAATTTTGTGCTGGAAAAATTGACACTTCCTTCTTTTGAACCAGCAGCATCAGCAGACTTACAGTTCTTATCTTGGAAAACTGCCTTCCTTCTAGCAATCACTTCAGCAAGAAGGGTATCCGAGTTACAGGCCTTAATGGCAGTGCAGCCTTTCCTTATCTTTCACCAGGATGGAGTGTCTCTGAGAACCAATCCTACTTTCATGCCAAAGGTGGTATCCAGAGTATCCTTGAACCAAGCCATTCATTTACCTACGTTCTTCCCAAACCCACAGAACAGGTGGGAAAAACTACTGCACACCTTGGATGTACACAGACAACTGCGCTACTATCTGGACAGAACTAAGACCAACAGAAAAACTGACCAGCTTCTGGTAGCATATGCAACAGGAGTGCAAGGTAAAGCAATTTCCAAACAGACAATTTCAAAATGGATAGGAAATTGCATTCGATTCTGTTACTCTTTTCATGGAAAGACAACGCCTGAAAATATCAGGCCTCACTCCACAAGAGCTACAGCCACCACTACAGCTTTCCTACGAGGAGTGGCTACAAAAGACATTTTAGAAGCTGCTACTTGGAGCTCCGTGCATACATTTGCCAAGCATTACAATCTTCCTTTATACTCCAGATCCCGAGCAGGTTTTGCAACTGCAGTTTTGCAAGGGATCTTAACTACACCATCATTATCTTAGTGCCTCCTCCCCCAGTTTGGCTATGGTATTCTACCCATATGTTATGACTGCAGATGCATCCTTGAAGGACATAGTACAGTTTTGTACCTACCATAAATGTAGATGTCCGATAGGTATGCATCTGCAGTCAGGATTACCCACCCTCCTTCCCCTCTGTGGTATTCCTAGGGTACTTACCCCTCTTAGCTAGCTGGGGGAATCTATTATGGTGTATTTGTATGTATATATGTATATATACTTTTTGATTTCTACTGTTTGGAATTTCTACTTTTATCCAAATTTAGCCTTCCTAGAGGGCACCTGGCATCTGGGGCAAGAAACACTGAGGAAAATGGCGTCGGCTGATGCCTTTATACCCCAGGAGCTATGACGTCGGGTGAAGTGCGACATCAGCCGAGGCCAGATCCAGACTTTGGAATCCGGCCGACCGAAGGGCTGCCTGAGGCAGGACAACCCATATGTTATGACTGCAGATGCATACCTATCGGACATCTACATTTATGGAAGGTACAAAACTGTACTTTACAGTCCAGGTTACCCTCCTGATATCCCCCTGTCATTCTGGAGTTTATCTTTCCTTCTCTATCTTCTAGTATTTGCTTGTAGGTGAAGGCAAAGTTTATATTGATGCATATATATATATATATATATATATATATATATATATATATATATATATATATTTTTTTTTTGCTACCTTTTTGGGGGCACATGACATCGGGGGCAAGAAAAACTAAAGAAAATGGGGTTGGCTGCATGTTTTATACCCCAGATGACCTGACGTCATGGAAGAGAAGACAACAACCAACACAGGACCCAAGACTTTGGAATTCAGGCCGACTGAGGGCAACCTGCCAGCAGATTACCCAAATGTAATGACTGCAACAGTGAATACACTCGAACATCTACATTCATGCTAAGTGTACACAACTGTACTTTCCCCTTCATAATCTCCAAATACTGAAATCTCGAATTTCAGTATTCCAAGACCATAAAGGAGAAAATTCAGAATACCGAAAGTGCATAAGCACTAATTCGAATATCTTGAATTCATGCTTATGCACTTCCGGTACGGTACATGAAGTTTCTGGCTGGGATGGTGTCTGGAACTGAAGGTGAGTGAGTGTATGTGTGTGTGTTTCTGTACGTTGTATGTGTGGATAAGGGTAGGGAGGTGTAAGTATGAGTGTGAGTGTTGCTGTTTGTGTATGTGTGATGTGTATTTGTGTGTGTGTGTGTGTGTGTGTGTGTGTGTGTGTGTGTGTGCGCGCGCGAGTGTAGAATGCCGTGGTGTGATTTATGTTTTTTTTTGTTATGTGCGATCTTGGAGTTGGTATATATAAGTAGGGGGGTGGAGTCCAGTGGGGCTTGCCCCCTTGCTTACATGTAGTGTAGGGCTGTGTGGTTTATGTGATGTGGGTAGAATGGTGTGTGTGTGTTGTGTGGTGTATGGAGTATTTATGTTCGTGATTGTGGGTTTCGGGATTGTAAATGGTTCGGCTGCATAGTTTCAAAATACTGAAATTCAAGATTTCAGTATTTCGAGAATATGAAGTAAAACTATATATATATATATATATATATATATATATATATATATATATATATATATGGATCTACTTCTGAAGCTTGAATTTTCAAAACCTCGAACTTCATATGGAGACCAAAACAATCGAAGTTTTGAAAGATAAATTTCTTTTTACATTTATACAGGGGGGCAAGCCCCCATGTGCCCCCCACATCTGCTGATAATTAAATATACCAACTCCAAGATCACACTGCAGTGAAGAAAGTGATCTCCATTTAAACTCTTCAAAATTTCAAAACTTCGATCTTATGGTCTTGACCATATGAAGTTCGAAGTTTTGGAACTTCGAGCTTCCAAAGTAGACCCATATATGTATGTATAAATTATGTGTGTGTGTGTGTGTGTGTGTGTGTGTGTGTGTGTGTGTGTGTGTGTGTGTGTGTGTATGTATGTATGTATGTATGTATGTATATATATATATATATATATATATATATATATATATATATATATATATGACTGAAAGCTCACATGGTCGACAGTTCATTTGATCGACATGAATTTGCCCCTCCCAATGTTGTGCCTTGGAGTTGATATATATAGTTAGGGGCATTCATGTCGATCAAGCACTCTGCTCCACCATGTGAGCTTTCAGTCATATGAGCTGTCGACCATGTCAGGTAGAACCATATACAGAGATATAGATATATATATAGATATATATATATATATATATATATATATATATATATAGGTTCATAGGTGGGTACTAGGCTATCTGCCCGAAGGCATTTATAAGCCTAGCCAGAATGTGTTGGCTTTCGCCATCCCCTTAGATTAGTTCCCTGTGCCTCTGTCCAGCAGACCCACTGAAGTGATCCCTGAGGTAAACTTTCTGTTTCCCATCCACTCGTCAAGGTTTCTTCTGAAGAGTGTTAGCGAGGAGCTCTGCCTAATGTAGACTGGGATCTTGTTCCAAACATGGGAAGTCTCTGGGACAGGAATCTATCCCTCCAGCACGTCCTATTTATTGTTGTGGTAAGGTTTAGATCCCTAGAGTGTGTGGCTCGAGGGGATAAAGTTTTCTTTAGGTGGAGCATGTCCATCAATTCTGGGTTGGACATGGCCTTGTATGTCAGGCAGAGATCACATTTGAGTAGGTGGTATGCAACCGAGTACAACTGGAGTTTCTTCAGTCGAGCTGCATAGGGCATCTGTTTGAGGCCATTGATCTTCTTGGTGAGGTACTTCTGTGGTCTTTCCAGCTGTTGCAGGTGTCTTGTACGGTACATCCCAAATGGGGCATTGTACCTGATGAGTGATGAGTAGAGGGGCACAATGACCTCTTTTGATCTGGATGCAAACCCTTTTGTGATTAGGTGGGCCACATAGAAGGATTTTCTAACCACTTTGGCAATGTGATTATCAAATGTGATATTACTATCTATTTGGGTCCCCAGATCCCTTATTACATCTTCCGTATTTAGGGGACTGCCACCTATGTGGTAGTTTGTGGGTACTTTGTTTTTTCCAAAGGGGATGACTATGCACTTTTTGGCATTTAGCTTGAGGCCATGATTTTGACACCAGGTATCCATCTCAGTGAGACCCTTTCGGAGGATGTCTGTGTCAGCCGGAGAGTCAATTATAGCCCCTAGTTTACAGTCATCTGCGAACTTGGTCAGCCATAGTCCTCCTGTGTTTGCCTGTACCTCTGAAAAGTACATGCCGAACTGGAGGGGTCCCAGGACAGAGCCCTGGGGAACACCACTTGTAACCAGTTTAGAGACAGACCTAGCTCCCACAACTGTCACCATGTGGGTTCTGTCTGTGAGACAGTTGGCAACCCATCTTGTGACGTAGGGGTTTATGTTCAGGGTGGTGAGCTTGTCTATAATACCAGAATGGGGAATGGTGTCGAAGGCCTTAGCGTGATCTAGGCAGGCTGTGTGTACCACCTTTCCCTCGTCTATAGCCTTGGTAACTGTATCAAAGAAGTCCACCAGGTTTAGGAGGCATGATCTGCCCTTAACAAAGCCAAACTGGGTAGGGTCCAGTGTTTGGAGGTTCCCAATGTGTCTGTTGATGAGTTCCATGATGATGTGCTCCATAGCCTTGCAGACCAAGCTAGTCAGGCTTATAGGGCGATAGTTCCCAGGGTCTGTTGTGGCTCCACCTTTGTTGACTGGGATAACCGTTGCTGTGCGCCATTCTCTGGGTATGTAGCCTGTGGAGAGGCTGAGGTTGAACAGTGTGTTTAGGAGAGGGGTTACTTCGTCTTTGAGCTTGTGTAGGATGCAGCTTGGGACACTGTCCAGTCCCATTGATGCTGAGTTTTTGGCTTTGGAGAGGGCTGTTTTAACCTGAGTGTCTGTGATTTCAGGGACTCTACATTCTTCTGGTATGGTTATGGGTCCTTTTGGGGGTGATTTTGGGGTGACGTTTGCACTGAACCTGTCTGCCAGGATGTTGGCGATATCGGTCGGTTCAGTGTATTTTGTGCCATTCTGCACTAACTCCGAACAGATCTGAGCATTGCCACTTAGATTCTTGACATAGCTAAAGAATGCCTTTTGGTTATGTTTGGAGTCCTTGGCAATTTTTCTTTCAAAGCTCGCCTTGGATGATTTTATGAGGGATCATAGTTTCTTGCTGATACTGATCAGGGATGTCTTCCCTTCTTGGGATTTTACTCTTTTCTGTACTAGTTTCCTCCTTCTATTGTATAGCTTGTTTATGGCAGGAGTCCACCAGACTGGCTTCCTTTTCTTGGAGGAGTGAGTCTGCTTGGGATGGCATGATCCATGAATTCTTATAGCTGCCCATAGAATGCATTAGTAAAGGATTTTGCTGCTTGTACAGTGTTATCCTTCAGCATGGGGGCTTTGAAACTTTCCACCTCGGTCTTAAGTAACGTGAAGTTTGCTTTTGAAAAGTTTTTCATGGTGGCTTTCTTGTCCAGTGGAGGGGGCGGAATATGGATATCCAAAGTGATTTGTTTATGGTCAGATCTAACCAGCAAGGGGTTGACCTCTGGTGTGGAACACCGGTCGCCTATGTTGGTGATGACCAGTTCCAATATGTTGTCACCTCTGGTGGGAGTGTTGACCAGTTGAACCAGGGCGTTTGAGTTTGTAAATTCTAGGAAATGTTGGGCAAGGGAGCTAGTACTTAAGTAGTTCTCCCAGTTAATGTTTGGGCAATTGAAATCACCCAATATTAGGGTGTTTGGTAGGACCTTTATGTTTCCCAGTGTTTCCAGAAACAAGTAATGGGGGTCCTGGGACATGGTGGGTGATCTATAGCAAGCTACAATTTGAATTGCAGTTTTGCCCATTGTTAGTTGAATGTGGATGATCTCTGGTGCATCCTGCTGTGCCACTAACCTGGAGGTGTGGGTATCCTTGATGAATATAGATACGCCCCCGCCTTTTGTATTTTGGTTTGGGTTCTATGGCCGAAATGTATGGTATGAGTTGTAACCTGGTAGTACTGGTATGCTCTCTGGAGCCTTAAACCAGGTTTCTGTTACTGCACATATATCGATTTTCTCCATACTGAGGAGTGACTCGAGTGCGTGCATTTTGAGGTTTAAACTTCTGGCATTGAGTAGCATTACCCTCAGTTGTTTGTTATTTGTGATGGTTACGGCGGTGGGTTTGTCTTTTGAGCCTTGCCTAAAAAAGGCACTATGGGGGTGGCAAGTGCCTTGGCAAGTATTCGAAAGCCTAAGGGTGACAGGTGCAAGCCATCTCTAGCAAAGCAGCATGGCTTGTCGAGCATGTCATCCCAGGCAGACAGACACTGGATCCACTTTGAATGACACCAGAAACTTAGCCAATTGTTGAAATCGAGAATTTTTTCTTTATACTGTGGTATCATCCTTGGTGAGGGCGGGATGCTCTCATGGTCAGGGTCATACCGGCCTGGGCTACATGATCAGAGAGCTCTTCCATGTCTCTTTTCATGTAGTCCAGGGAGGTACGGCTCAGGTCATTCACACCAACATGGACAATGACAGTCATATTTGTACTTGTTCAGGAGTGACCTGAGTGCTTGTGTTATGTGGCGGATCCTGGCACCCGACAGGCAGCTAGCAGTAACCTTCTTCTTATTCAGCCTAGTGAGTGGGACGTCAGTGTGCCTGACTATACAGTCACCCATTACTAGTATGTTGGGTATGTTATTTTGCCTTAAGGGCTGTGATTGCATGGCACACTGGTTTTGTGAAGTATGTGTTTCATGGTTTGTGTTGGGGGGTGGAGGTTGCTTGGATGTTTGCTTTGGAGGTCTCTGCTGGTTTTTCAGATTTTTATTTATAGCCTCCGAGGATGTTTTCGTGTATTTATGTGTGTTTTTTGCCGGTGCTGGTTTAATGGCTCTATGTAAGACTGGTGGTGTGATGTAAGTGTTTCCCTTCTCCTTTTGACTGTCTGATCCAGTCTTTGGTTGACAGATCTTAGCCTCTAGATTGGCTGTATAACTGCATCTTTCACATGTATTAGTGTTTGGTGGTAGGAGGAGGGGGTTGTCTGTGTACATGAGGCAGTTGTAACATTGCCTCAATATGCTCAGATTCACCAGTTGGACTGGAGAGTACACCTGAAACCGCCCTTTGGACATGCCTGGATAGGTACAGTGAAGTGTTTTACTGGATGGCTGGTAAGGTCGAATAGCGAGCCTTGTCCTTCTGTACAGTATAGGAGGGTCTAGTGCTAGGCTTTATAAGTGCTTGCTATAAGTTTTGAGCAAGTGCCAGGCTGAGAAATGAAAGGCTTGAATGCTTAAGTTGAAAGTTTTCTAATTCCAAGGGAAAAATTGAAAAGGAGACTTTGTGGAGCTGGAAATAGTTTTACCCTAGCTCAACAGTGCTGCCTGGTGTGCAAAACCGGGCAAATATGGTATTTATAGCAGGGCAATGAAAGAGATAGAAATTAACCCAAAATGGCCAATAAACTACTAATCTCTGGGCTGAACTACTCCTCCAGGGACAGATAGGCTGCTCAAAGCTCCCCTCTCTCACAGGTGAACAGAGAAACTTCCTTCTATCCAAGTAAGGTATGGGCAAATACAGAAACTTGTAACACAGCCCTGGATTCAGCAATAACCTGAAAACTGGACTATACTAGTTTAGAAAGGTGGGAAACAAGTATATATATATATATATATATATATATATATATATATATATATATATATATATATATAGATATATATATATATATATAGATATATATATAGGAGAGAGAGAGAGATATATTTTCAGAAAATAAAGCAGATACACTCAAAAAAACAGTTTAAAAGCACAGAAAAAGGATAATTATTGTTATATATAACAGATTAGAGTTGTAGCCAATGCCCCCAGTAATAAAGTAGGAAGAAACACAAATACAGTAAAAGCAGATGAATAAAATGCAATTTTGTATATATATATATATATATATATATATATATATATATATATATATATATATATATATATATATAAACAATAGAAAACAAACAAACTGATTTAAACAAGTTACCCAATTAACCAGAAAAAAACTCAGAACTGAGCCCTGTTCCAGCAGTCTTCAATCAGACAAGTTCTAACTGCACACCCCTGCTTACTAGGATGCAGGGGAACCTTCTACAAAAAAAGATGGCCTGGATCAGTGCCTCAAGTTATACAAACAAAGCTAGATTCAGCAGGCCTGAATCTGGTCTATGCTACAGCAACAAGGTGCACCAATTTCTGAAAGAAACAGTTCAATTAAGGAGTCACAATAAGCCTGTCACCAGAAATTCTCAGCACAGAAGGGCAGAATCCAGCCTCTCCTCCCACAAGAGTGCAGACCACAAACCTTCTTAATGTAGAATAAGTGGCCTGAAGCCCAAGTGCTTAAGCCAGAACTAATACACTTTTAGAATAGCAGACACTGGGCCTTCAGTCAGCAATTCCCAGCTTAGAAGGATGTAAGCTACCTGTCCTGCCACAACAGTGCAGACCACAAACCTTCTTAATATAAAACAGCCTGTATGAAGCCCAAGTGCTTAAACCAACAGACTTAGAATAACAGTCACAATTCAATGTTGTTGTTGTTGTCTTTCGGCTTTTCCCGGTTAGGGGTCGCCACAGCGGAACTCCGGTCCGCTAATGATTGGCAGTAGATTTTCATGAACGCTTAGGTGCCAGCTCGACATTCAACCTTCAACGAAGGCATGCCCATTTACGCATGTCTTTCGAATGCCCACCCAACCGCGGGGAGGACATGCAGACTCCACACAGAAGGCACTCCCCGCACTCCAGCCGAGAATCAAACGGGAGAACCTCTTGCTGTGAGGCAACAACACTACCGCTGCACCACCGCAATTCAATCAATATATATATATATATATATATATATATATATATATATATATATATATATATATATAAATATATATGCCTTTTTTACAATTTTTAAGTTACCAATGGTTTTTAACAGTAGAACATCAGAAATTTAATATCAAAATGTACTTAAATGGAAATATATAAATTGCATCATAAACTGTGTGGTTAATAAGCACATTTCTTAGAAGTGTCATCAAGCTGTCTTGCTGCTTGCCCTTCAGAACAGTCAAACTGCTCCATGCAGACAAATACAGAATTTATGAACACCTTTAAAGTTAGACAGCAGACTTTATAAAATAGGTTGTGTTTGAGGATAAAAGTGTAAGCCATGAGATGGATGTAGTTGGAGATCTAAACTCATACTCAATCATACTACAGTAAGCTTTCAGTTAACCGAAGCTCAAGCAACCAGCAAAAAAATCGAAGAAATGCAGTACAATTTTCATGTGTTGCACTTTGTTTTCTCCCCGCAGAAAGATACCTTACATTTTTAGAGATTTAAGAGTTTTAAAAAGGAAGATGGGAATAAATTCCCTTTCTCCCCAGTTTGAAAACAAGTCAAACCAAACAAGTAGTGTAGGGTGCAGTATTAATCAGGCCTATTTTAATAGTAATTCTCAAGCAACCAGAAATTACAGTTATCTGGCATCTACCAATCCAGCAGGAATTTACTGTATTCAGTTTCTCTGCACAAGATGGACTATGTATATATGACCTGTTTATAGTCATTAGTGTAATTCATAATGTATTTGTTTTCATTGCCATCAACCTATAACATCATGCCGAACCTGCATGAATAGGCACATAACTGGTCAGATTTTATACGTATGTAAAACATGCCATATGACATGACTATTTAAAAACCCATTTGCATTGGTTCTGTCTTCCAAGTGGGCAAGAAGAACATCAGGTTCAGTTAGCTCTGACTCTGTACAGCTTTGGGAGCAGTACTCCTCACCACCAATTTTGAGCAACCTCAGATTAGTTCCCACAAATCTCAGCACTAATATTTTTTTTATTCCTTTTATTCATGAAGCTACAGTGAGTGTAGGATACATACATTAAGGCTCTATCCCATTTTCCTGTACAAAGCAAACATATTCAAATGTAAATAATTTTTGTAAGATGGGGCTTAGTCCTCTATTACCAGAGACTGTTCATTAATTCATTAATTTTTTACTTCTATATTTATGTGGTTGCATTTCAGAGTTTTAATAGGCTTGTTAGACCTACTCCCTTCATTAGCCTTTCTGATTTTGTCATCAGTCTCTCCCTTTCTGTAACTGACTTACTCTCCACCCAAACTTTCGTTGTACAGTGTATTTCTGCTGTCTTCAAGTTTATGATTATGATTTCTTGCTCCTCCATTTCTCATCTGCCTAGTTAGCCTAGCACTAGGTTTAAAGCTTAATTGATTAATTATTATCTGATCGAAACACTAAAAGCTGGAGTCATATTTCTTTGAGTATTGTTTATGTTGCAGTTCTGACAAGAGTAGGGGAAAAGAAAGGAAAATGAACTGACTACTGGCCTTTGAGGTACCTGATGTTCTTCGTGTTTCACTGTTGCAGTCATTACATTTGGGTAATCTGCTGGCAGGTTGCCCTCAGTTGGCCTGATTAACAAAGTCTTGGGTCCTGCGTTGGTTGCTGTCCCTTCTTCCATGATGTCAGGTCGTCAGGGGTATAAAACATGCAGCCGACGCCATTACATCAGTCTTTCTTGCCGTGCGGTGCCCGAAGCAGAAGCAGTTCGCAAGTGCTGGTCGGCCTACTCCTGAAATGTTCGTTTTCAAGTTTCAGAACCAAAGTCTTCTTAAATCTAAGTACCCCATCGGAGAAACTTTTTCTTACTCCTTACCGATGTCAGTAAAAGTTAGTAATTGGAAAGCAAATACCTCATAAAGATTTTCATTTGTACTGTATTCCTTGCCTAGGCCCTGACCATGACATACCTTGCTGTCGGTTTTGTGCTTTATTTAATCAGCGCAGTGTCCATCGTTGGTACATTTTTGCCTCTAAATATTTCGGTTCTCGGTTTAATTATCCAGAAATGTAGTCGGTTAGCCATCCGACTACAGGTATTCTGAAAAAACGCAAAGATAAAGACAGCGACAGGCCGTGGATGTTCAAAACTGCCAACGACACTTCTCCTAAGCCAGTCGTCAGTTCGCCGGTACTCAGTGAGGCGCTTTCGCAGCCCCTGATACCCACTACTACTGATTCGCAGGCCTCTACTGAGACCCATTCATAGTCTGGTATGCCGCGAGATGCTTCACCTATGTAACTCGCGGATGTTTCTACCATGGATGAGTCCAGAGCCACTGTGCAGGCACCGGCTTCTAAGGGTGTATTCAGGCCTACAGACTTGCATATTAAACCGACTCCACCTTCAATACTAATGCCTAAATCTCGATCTATGTCTAAAAAACTGACTCCCAGGCCACATGTTCAGGCCCCTATGCCTAAAAAACAAGTGATCAAAATGGCTGAAGATCTAATTACTCTAATCAGGGGTAGTCAACCCCCCTCCTTCTAAGAGGCCTAGGGCTGAACTTGACTATGAATCTTCTGATCAGGACTCTGTTTCTTCTGACTCTTCTAATGACCTGGATTTGTCCATACCTACTTATGAGGATTCTGATGCAGAGGATTCCATTCCCTCTGCTCCCCCCCCCCCAAGGACTTTTCTTTTGGGGAAACTTTACATACCTTAAGGGAGCATTTCCACTGGGAAAGTCAGGAATTTTCTGATTCAAAAAAAGAGGCTTAGGGATTTCCTTCTTCTACCTCAGCATAGGCCTTTGGCTATACCTCCTGTACTAGACATGGTTGATGATGTGTTTTCGGAATCCAGTATGGCCCCTGATTCCCTGCCTCCAGGGTAAACCTGACAGATACTACAGGGTTCCTGAGTCCCACAAGCTCCTTTTCAAAAATCCTGTGGCAGATCCAGAAACCATTTCTCAGGGGCCCAAGGGCATTAAGGCTTCTACTGCAAAAAATCCTACCCCTTCTGATAGACACTCCAGGGCGCCGGATAGATGGGGTAAAAAGGTTTATACTTCTGCAACCTTGGCAGTCAGGGCTTTAAACTGCCAATTTCATATGTTAAAATATCAACAGCATATTATTGGACTGCTTAAACAGAAACTTATGTTGATATCTGACTGTGTGGAAAATAAAGATTTACAGGATTTATTGCAGGTGTATCGGAGGCGGTTTCAAATTGTTTTATCATGGTGTGGATGGGAGGAGAAATGGTGTAGGCATTATCTTGAAGGAACAGTATGCGAAGAGTGTTTTGGAGGTTAAAACAGTGTCGGATAGAGTGATGTTTATGAAGCTGGAAATTGATGGTGTAATGATGAATGTTGTTAGTGCATATGCTCCACAAGTTGGGTGTGCGATGGATGAGAAAGAAAAATGTTGGAGTGAGTTGGATGAAGTGATGATGACTGTACCCAAGGGTGAGAGACTGGTGATTGGAGCAGATTTCAATAGGCATGTTGGTGAAGGGAATAGAGGGGATGAGGAAGTGATGGGTAGGTATGGTGTTAAGCAAAGGAATGCAGAAGGTCAGATGGTAGTGGATTTTGCTAAAAGGATGGACATGGCTGTGGTGAATACGTATTTTAACAAGAGAGAAGAGCATAGGGTGACATACAAGAGTGGAGGAAGATGCACACAGGTGGATTATATCTTATGTAGAAGGGCCAATCTGAAGGAGATTGGAGACTGTAAAGTGGTGGCAGGGGAAAGTGTAGTTAGGCAGCATAGGATGGTGGTTTGTAGGATGACACTGGTGATCAAGAAGAGGAGGATGAGTGTGAGGGCAGCACCAAGGATCAAATGGTGGAAATTGAAAAAGGGTAATTGTGAGGTGATGTTCAGGGAAGAGTTAAGACAGGCACTGGGTGGCAGTGAAGAGTTACCGAATAGCTGGGTAACTACAGCAGAGCTAGTAAGAGAGATGGCTAGAAGGGTGCTTGGTGTGACATCTGGAAAGAGGAAGCAGGACAAGGAGACCTGGTGGTGGAATGAAGAAGTACAGGAGAGTATACAGAGAAAGAGGTTGGCGAAGAAGAAGTGGGATTGTCAAAGAGATGAAGAAAGTAGACAAGAGTATAAGGAGATGAGGTGAATGGCAAAGAGAGAGGTGGCGAAGGCTAAGGATAAGGCGTATGAATAGTTGTATAAAATGTTGGACACTAAGAGGGAGAAAAGGACCTTAGCTAGACAGAGGGACCAAGCTAATAAAGATGTGCAGCAGGTAAGGATGATAAAGGATAATGAGGGAAACATACTCACAAGCGAGGAGAGTGTGTTGAGCAGTGGAAAGAGTACTTTGAGGAGTTGATGAATGAAGAGAATGAGAGGGAGAGAAGGTTGGATGATGTGCGGATAGTGAATCATGAAGTGCAGTGGATTAGCAAGGAGGAAGTAAGGATAGCTATGAAGAGGATGAAGAATGGAAAGGCTGTTGGTCCAGATGACATACCTGTGGAAGCATGGAGGTGTTTAGATGAAATGGCAGTGGAGTTTTTAACTAGATTGTTTAATGAAATCTTGGAAAGTGAGAGGATGCCAGAGGAATGGAGAAAAATTGTTTTGGTACCGATTTTTAAGAATAAGGGTGATGTGCAGAGCTGTAGTAACTACAGAGGGATTAAATTGATCAGTCACAGCATGAAGTTATGGGAAAGAGTAGTGAAGCTAGGTTAAGAAGGGAGGTGATGATTAGTGATCAGCAGTATGGTTTCATGCCAGGAAAGAGCACTACAGATGCGATGTTTGCTCTGAGAGTGTTGATGGAGAAGTACAGAGAAGGTCAGAAGGAGTTGCATTGTCTTTGTGGATTTAGAGAAAGCATATGACAGGTTGCCTAGAGAGGAATTGTGGTATTGTATGAGGAAGTCGGGAGTGTCAGAGAAGTATGTAAGAGTGGTACAGGATATGTACGAGGGTAGTGTGACAGCAGTGAGGTCTGCGGTTGGAGTGACAGATGCGTTTAAGGTGGAGGTGGGATTATATCAAGAATCAGCTCTGAGCCCTTTCTTATTTGCAGTGGTGATGGACAGGTTGACAGACGAGATCAGACAGGAGTCCCCGTGGACTATGATGTTTGCAGATGACATTGTGATCTGTAGTGAGAGTAGGGAACAGGTGGAGGAGACCCTGGAGATGTGGAGATATGCTCTAGAGAGAAGAGGAATGAAGGTCAGCAGGACTAAGACAGAATGTATGTGTGTGAATGAGAGGGAGGACAGAGGAATGGTGAGGATGCAGGGAGTAGAGGTGGCAAAGGTGAATGAGTTTAAGTACTTGGGATCAACAGTTCAGAGTAATGGTGAGTGTGGAAGAGAGGTGAAGAAGTGAGTACAGGCAGGATGGAGTGGGTGGAGAAGAGTTTCAGGAGTGATTTGTGACAGACGAATACCAGTAAGAGTGAAAGGGAAGGTCTACAAGAGGGTAGTGAGACCAGCTATGTTATACGGGTTGGAGACAGTGGCATTGACAAAAAGGCAGGAGTCAGAGCATGACGTGGCAGAGTTGAAGATGTTAAGATTTGCACTGGGTGTGATGAGGATGGACAGGATTAGGAATAAGTATATTAGAGGGTCAGCCCAGGTTGGAAGGATTGGAGACAAAGCCAGAGAGGCAAGATTACGATGGTTTGGACATGTGCTGAGCAGGGATGCAGAGTATATTGGGAAAAAGATGCTAAGGATGAAGCTGCCAGGTAACAGGAAAAGAGGAAGGCCTAAGATAAGGTTTATGGATGTGGCGAGAGAGGACATGCAGGCGGTTGGTGTGACAGAGCAAGATGCAGAGGACAGGAAGAAATGGAAACAGTTGATCTGTGTATTCTCAACGGAGCAGCCGAAAGAAGAAGAAGAAGATTGCATTCTGCTGAACAAGTTGGAAAACATACTTTGCAATGTGGTTTTGATTCTTTAGAGGTCTCCTGCAGGGCTGCTGTTACTGGGTCTGTGCTTAGAAGGCATGCTTGGCTTAAGGAGCAATCTCTGCCTGATCATGTTAAGGCGAAATTGCTGGATGTTCCTTTAAATCAGGACCGCCTGTTTGGCAGTAAGGCTGAAGAAGTTCTAAAATAGATGGAAGATAAAGCTAAATCTATGCAAACTGTAAAAGATTTCTTACAAGTGCAACCTCCAAGATTTAGTGGGCACTGGCCTACTAAGAATTGGTCCTTTCCAGCTCCTTCCAGATCCTCTCAAGCCAAACCCAGACACACCAAAAACACCAGGTTTCAGTCCCAGAGGACTCTCAGAACTAAGCAATGGGGGGGCCTTCACTACCAAATCTGGAAATAACAAGACACCCCCTATGGTAAACAGTCTCAATGCCTTTCCTTAAAAATTACCAAGCACTTACCTTTTAGCTGTCCCTTTGAGGGAAAAATATTGCTCTTCATGCAAAAAACTGGGAACTCATAACCCAGGCCAAATGGGTTTTAAATATAGTGTCCCAGGGATACAGATTTCATTTCTACACGTTGCCAACACCAAACGGGTGGCCAGACCTGCTCCCAAATCAGTGGGCAGAGGCTCAAAAACAAGTACTTTCCCTCTTAAACATGGGGGCTATTCAACCGGTACTAGAAGAGGAAAAGGGACAAGGTTTCTATTCCAGGCTTTTCCTGGTACCCAGAAAAGACAAATCATGGCATCCAATTCTGGATCTGTCTACTCTAAACACCTTCCTGGACATTCCAAAATTCAAGCTGCTGACTCTTCACCAGTTACTTCCTATGATAGGCAAAGATGCCTGGTTGGCAACTCTAGATTTAAAAGAAGCATACCTGCACATCCCAATCAGGGAATCTTGCAGAAGATTCCTACACTTCAAAACAGGCTACTTGCATTATCAGTTCTCTGCACTGCCCTTTGGCTTGTATACTCCACCCAGGGTATTCACAAAGTGCCTGGCTCCAGTAATTGCATTTTGCAGGCAAGGAAATATTCAACTATATCCATACCTGGACGATTGTCTAATTCAGGCAGAAAACCAGGGCATACTTCTAAATCATCTGGCGTTTTAAAAAAGGTTCTAACTTGTCTGGGGTACACCATAAACAAAAATAAATCACAACTGGTACCCTCTCAACAGATTACATTCCTGGGTGCAAGCTTGAATACAACTGCCCAGATGGCTTTCCTCACGCCAGAGAAGCAAATTCATTTGGTAACTTACTTTAAACAAGTGACCAAAACCCTGCTATCTGCAAGACAAATAATGCAAGCCTTGTGGTTCATGGCCTCCTGCATTCTTCTAATTCCATATGCATGACTGCATATGAGGAAATTACAGTGGTACTTAAAAAGTCTATGGGAGTATTGTCACAGCGTGGAAACAATGATTCCTATCATACCTTGCCTACACCTGGAGTTCCTATGGTGGGCAGAGGCCTGCCACCAAAACAAGGGACTGCCATTCACACTACTCCTGCCCC
>NC_056750.1:4212959-4238492 GCF_019279795.1 Protopterus annectens
AATGATAGTAAAGCAATTTTATGATTGCTATGTATGTGTTATTTTGTCCAGTGTGACTTTTTCTACAAACTTATATGTGATTTCATGCAATGATTTGTGGGTATTTGGCCATAGCCATGGCTGAAAAGGGTTCTATGACTAGCTCACCAAGAAATAAAAAGCTGTTTCTGCCACTAGTAAACTACAGTAACATTAAGTCTGAGGGGATGTGTTTTCTAAGAGATAGTAACACTAACGCACACACACACACACACACACACACACACACACACACACACACACACACACACACACAGTCCCATCTTCCGTCCAACTACTCACTCTGAAAGTGTCCCATCTTCCGTCCGTTTCAGTTTCCGCTCGCTCCTAAGTATCAGTCCATCCCGCTTGCGAACCCGAAACCATCCGTGTCCCGCCTCCATCTTCAGTGAAGTCCGTCTCAGTTCCCGCTTGCGAACCCGAAACCGTCCGTATGCGTTCCCGCAAACTTGAAAATATGAGCACTGCGCGATGAGCGATGATGTCAGCACACCCGCGACTGGACTTCTTTCTTCTTAAAGAAGAACGCGCCCAAAAAAAAAAAATAAAAAAATAACTAGTCAGCCGATTCCAGGGGGGTGCAAGTGCACCCCCTTGCACCTGCCTGCGGGCGTCCTTGATTGTTGATTGCAGCACGGTGGCTTGTGTTTGCCCTGAGTTGCTCAGGATTGCAAGAGGCATGTCTACAGTTGTCCTAGCTGAAAACAAGAAACCAAAGGTGTACGCCGTGGATATATCTGAAATTTCTTGCAAACAGGCACACAACGTGTGCGCTTGTTTGCGCGGCACTGCCCCTTGTGGAAACAGAAAGGGAAAAAGGAAGGAAAATAAGTAGTAGGAAGTTAATCAAGGAGAACTAGCAGAGCTGCCAGGTGAAATATATCAGAATCAGCCATTTACACAGGCAGTAGACTAGCCCAGCCCAGCCCAACACTTTAAACTCTGCAAACAGCAGTCTACCCTGTTTTTTCCCCAAGAACTCTGCAACATTGCAGTATACAAAGAGTGAAAACTTAAAAAGCTTAAGTCAGACAAAATGTTAGGGGCTGCTATTGCTATCATAAACCAACATGTGCAAGGTGCTGAGGGTGGTGATGTTGTGAATGCTGCTGAGCAATCCACAGTGAGGAGACAGAGAAGAGTGTACAGACCCATGGTAACCTACCAGGGGTACATGAGCTGGAGATAGTGGAGGGCTATAGAGTGGACAGAGACCTCCTGCAGTGAATTGTTGAGCTGTGCCGGCCACGCCTCACACACAGAACCAACAGAGGGGAACCCATCCCAGTGGATACCAAGGTATGTGTTGGCCTACAAATACTAGCTACAGGTACCATCCAGAGACCAATTGGTGATGTGATGGGGGTTTCACAGGCATCAGCATCCAGGGTACTGCACCAGTTCCTGGATGCCATGTCAGCATGTCGGTGAGCACTTATATTTCCCCAATTCCAGTGAGGCATTGGCCAGGAATATGTGTCTTTTCCACCAAATAGCAGAATACCCTGAGGTAGTGAGTGCAGTAGACTGCATGCACATACACATCAAAGCACCACCCAGTGAGCGGGGTAGGATCTACAGCAACTGCAAGGGCTTCCCCTCCATCAACTGCCAGGTTGTGTGCAATGCCCAGGGCATAATAATGAATGCGTGTGCTGGCTGCCCTGGAAGCTATCACAATTCCCACATCTGGCATCTGATGCAGCTGTACCAGAGATTTGCCAATGGGGACATCCCTGACGGTCACCTAGTGGGGGGGTGCTGGATACGCACTGGAGCTGTGGCTGATGACACCCATCAGAAATGCACACACACCCGAACAAGAACTCCATAATGAGGCACACGCACAAAGAAGAAACATTATTGAGTGTGTGTTTGAGATGCTCAAGTCATGGTTCCGGTGCCTGGACACATCTGGTAGAGCCTTGCAGTACTCACCAACTACATGTACCCAAATTGTCATGGTATGTGCCATGCTATACAATATGATCCTGCGAAAATAGCTGCAGCAGGAACAGCATGGGGCAGGGACAAACAGCCCCCCACCATTGCCAGGGCCTGCACAGGCACAGCGTGACTCGGAGGAGGAACAACCTCAGCCTGCCCCAGTACGCAGAAGGAGGCATGCCCAGTATGCCTTGGCCTTGGCAAAGAGGCAACACATAGCACATACACTGACTCAGTAGGAACTCTGGAATTGACACCTCTCTCTGACTCGCACATACAATAAAAGGGATGCCTAACTTGACACTACCTGTTTTCAAACATTTATAGGGAGTGTACTATGTGTATCTGACATAGGCAGCCCTGCAGCACCACTTGAGGCATGATTGTCCTATTTTAAGCAATATAAAGCAGTGCTAAGCACATTTTACCACTATTTAGCATATTTAAGCACAATTGCATGGAGCTGCGCACCGCGCAAACTAGGGCAACGTTGGGCAATGTTGGGCAAAGTCGAGCAAAGTCGTGTAAACGCGCTCACACCTGCTTTACTGTCCCTTAACCAGTCAGGTCTGCCCAGCAGGAAAATAAAAAGCAGTGACAGGGCTCGAACTCAGGATACTGTGCACTATTAAAACAGAAAAAACTGTACCAAAAGCAAAGGCAAGGCAACAAAATCCTGAAGCAAAGGCTAGGCAGATAACAGTCAAATAACCCTTTATTGTGAGCGCTTTCGGTAGGGAGATTCTCCCCACCTTCCTCAGACAAAATGTTACACCCATAGAGAAGTCATCAACATGTTAAATACTATAATTAATAATGACATCACAATCATTCCCAAACAATTAAAAGGCATACCACTAAACATTCATTTAAAAATATTGGTTTAAATGGAATATTTGCTAATTCACTAAAACCGATTGTGTATTAAGTTATGTGCAAAAAGCAGGTTGTATTTAAAAATATAAATTTGTATACAAATACTAACCAAGTGATCGACAAGACGCAAGCAAGCAAAAAATAAAAACATATATTAAACACTTTATCTATATGAAGGGTGCTAATGCATCATAGACTTTCCAATAAAAATTATATTTAATATTCTATACTAAACAAGATCTAAAATATAAACCACTACTCTGTATCTATATATCATAAAGCGTATATATCAATGTACAAATATTGTATATCAACATATATACCAATGGCACAAACTATTTATGATTTTAATTCATCTGTTAAGTGCCATCAATTTCAAAAAACATTTAATGGACAATATCTCGTTTAAACCCGGAGTCATGTAGGCAGCAGTGCGAATCTGCCAAAAGGCCTCTTGTTGTTCCAATTTTAGCTGCCATGGACCCCCCCTCACATGTGGTTGTATCTGTTGTACCACTGAAAAATGAAAGCCATGATCTGGATTGTGGCATACATGCTTTGCAAGTGCATTATTCAGATTGCTCCTTCCCATGGCATAAAGATGTTCATATATTCTTTTCTTGAGTGGTCTGTCGGTCTTACCTATGTAAAAAGCCGGACACTTTTTACATATTGCCGCATAGACCACTCCTTTAGAACTGCAGTTAAAGGAACCATAGATGTCAAAATTTCTACCAGCCATGTTAATGATAGAACTAACTAAAATATGCTTACAATAATGGCAGGTGCCACACCTATTCATCCCTGACCCCTTCTTGTTTGTTTTAATTTTGGTCTGTTCTAGTAATTGTTTTAAATTTTGCCCACGCCTATACGTAATTGTGGGCCTGTCCCCCAATAATTTTACCAACTGATGATCTTCTGAAATAATTCTCCAATTTTTAAAAATAATATTATTAATGATCTGGGCATCGATACTATAAGTGAAAAGAAAGCTGTTGTTAGTCGCTTTATCATTATTGTAAATCTTAATAACCATGTTTCCACCTCCAAGTAGTGGTTCAAAATGTCCCGACTCCCTTTTAGTATAAACCTCTTGTTTTATGTCTTCCACAAAAGAAAGTGGGTATCCCCTTGTTATAAACATAGATTGAATGTTTTCACATTCAGTTCTAAAATCTAATAAGTTAGACACCATTCGGGCTGCCCGGACAAATTGTCCCTTAACTACACTTCTTTTTTGGTGTATGGGGTGGGAACTGTTGAAGTGTAGGTAATTATTCGAAAATGTAGATTTTCTAAAAATAGTTGACTTAAATTGTTCAGAATTATAATCTTTACTTATTTTAACGTCAAGGAAGGAAATTTCATTCAAATTGGTGACATAAGTAAATTCCAAAAATTGTGTCATTTTAGATACATTCTCAATAAAGGTTGGAATATTATCTGCGGACCCTCTCCACAAAAAGAACATGTCATCTTGGTACCTTGTGTACCAAGTGACATTTTCCTGGTAAAGCTCGCTTTGAAAAAGAAATTCATGCTCCCAGTGCGCTAAAACACTGTTGGCAAAAGTGCATCCACAGGGTGAACCCATGGCAATCCCAGTGGTTTGAAGGTAATAATCATTCTTAAAAATTAAAAAATTATTACAGAGAATGATATCTAATAACGTTTCCACTAGGTACATCTGTTCGCTAGAAGCGCCTTTTCGGAGCATGAAATCAACTGTCCATTGTACTCCTACACTATGCGGAATGACAATGTACAGGTCTTTGATGTCAACAACCAAGAAGATTATAGTTGGATCAAAAGCAAAATTTCACAAAATGAAGATTTCCCATCCGTGATCGAAGGACAGCAGCAAGCAAATCCTAATCCTTCTGGGTCGAGGTTGATTCCTGCGACTAACTCTATGTCTCAAAATGATCTAACTATTCTTATAAATTTGCTAATGACTAAAGTGGACAATTTGTCTCAAAATATTTTAGGTAAATTTGGTATTTTATTAAAGTTAGGTATATTTATATAGGTTATATTCTCATATATTAATATTAATATCGCCTTCTTTCAAGGCAAGATATTATTGCATCCTTTAGTCTAAGTTATGGACTGATGTTGACTCTCACGTTTAGATGTTATTTGGTTAGGAATTTTATTTATTGTTTTATATTTTATTTAAACAAGATATTTTGTTGCTTATTTATATTCTGTTTGTACATGTATTCGATTGTTTGACTGATTTGCTCTTTATTTAAAAGTTTTTCTAGCGCTTTACCAGGAAGTGATGTCTTTTGACACATTTCCTTTAGGCTATTTAAAATGTTCTTCTTGGCACTTTTATTTTTATGTGGTTTTCTGAAGAAGCTGATTTACTTTGTTAGCAGTGAAAACGCTTTTTATCTTAAAATAAACCTGCGTTCAAGTTTTACTGCCGATTGTTGTTTGGTTACTTAGTGGACTGCTTACAGCTGAAACCTTGGATTTTGTTCTTGTTGGTTGATGTCCTTCAAGGATGCATCTGCAGTCATAACAAATGGGTTGTCCTGTCGTCAGGCAGCCCTTCGGTCGGCCGGATTCCAAAGTCTGGGTCTGGCCTCGGCTGGTGTCGCACTTCACCCGACGTCATCTCTGCTGGTCTTCGGGTATAAAGGCATCAGCCGATGCCATTTTCCTCAGTCTTTCTTTCCGCGTGGCGCCCGAAGCAGAAGCTGTTCGCAAGTGCCGGTCGGTCAGATCCAGAGATTACTACTACCGAATACTACTTCAAGACTTCTAAAAAGCTAAGTACCCCGTTGGGGACTCTTTCTTGCCTCAGCCGATGTCAGAAAAAGTGAATAACTTTAACTTGTGGGAAACAAATACCTCATAAAGATTTCCACTCTTACTGCTTACCTTGTTTAGGCCCAGACCACGACGTAGCAGCCTGTTTAGCCTGTGCTTCCTTCAACCGACGAACGCTTAAGCGTCGGTCGGAGTTTGCTGAACAGTTTTTCGGCTCAGATTTTGCGTACATTATGCCATCGGATCCTCCGACTTCTCAAATTGTTAAGAAACGCAAAGAAAAAGACCAACACTCGCGGTCAGCGGTTTCGGACGAAACCACGGTTAAGCAAACCGCGAGTGTCTCGGTTTCGGCCGAAACCGAGCAAACGGGTCAATCTTCAGCCGAATCCATGACTACTACCGAGGCTCCTGCTACCCTAGTTGAATCGGCCTCTGATGTTTTGCCTACTAATGTGGTTCCTCCAGAATTATCGGACACCATCCCTTTGGATGTCTCTACCCCAGCACGTGGTGCTGCTAGGCCTCCTGCAGCCATGTCTATAAAGGCCTTTGCCAGGGCTAAAGCAGCCAAATCTGCTAAATCTGTGCCTGTTAAGCCTCCCTCACACAGGCCCAGTTCCAGTTCTCAAATGCTTACTCTGGCAGAGGATCTCATCTCTTTAATAAGGGGATCCCAATCTCACCCAGACAGGGCCTCTCAGCCTCCAGAAAAGAGACCTAGAGCAGAGCCCCCTGAGCCAGTGTCCTCAGATGACTCTTCTGATGATACAGACAATACAGACCATCCAGAGGCTCCTTTTTCTACTTATGAAGATTCCGATGCTGAGGAATCTATTCCTTCTGCCTCTCCACCAGAGGAATTTTCCTTTGGGGAAACTTTACATGCCATGAGAGAGCAATTCCAATGGCAGGGACAAGATTTCTCTGATTCAAGAAAAAGGCTTAGGACCTTTCTACATTTACCACAACATAGGCCCTTAGCTATACCTCCAGTTCTTCCTGTTGTGGATGATGCATTTAATGATGTTTGCACTGCTCCTGATACTTTACCTCCAGCCCCTGCCAAGCCCGATAGGTTTTACAGGGTACCGGACACTCATCACCACCTATACAAGGCTCCCCTTGCAGATCCTGAGACTATCTCCCAGGGGCCTAAGGCAGTAGCTTCGACCTCCGCAAAAAAACCTCTCCCTTCTGAAAGGGAATCCAGGTCCTTAGAGAAATGGGGTAAAAAAAGTATACACCTCTGCTACTCTCTCAGCTAGAGCTTTGAACTGTCAGTTTCATATGATCCAATACCAAGAGTTTATGCTTGATCAGTTAACTAAGAAACTGTCCTCTGATGATTCCTTAGACAAGAAATATGTTTTAGAAATGGTGAATAACATTCAACAGGTTAGTAACCATTCTTTAAAATGTGGCTATGATGCACTGGAGGCTTCATTTAGATCAGCCATGACTGGCACAGTTATAAGAAGGCATGCATGGTTGAAAGAACAGGTCTTGCCGGATCATGTTAAAGCAAAGCTATTAGATGCTCCTATGGATAAGGTCAGTCTATTTGGTTCTCCTGCCCAGCAAGTAATGAAGAAAATGGAAGAGAAGGCAAAATCTGTACAAACAGTTAAAGATTTCTTACAGGTTCAGCCCCCAAGGTTTAGCAGGAACTGGCCTTCCAAAAATTGGTCCTTTCCAGACTCCTCTAAATCTGAGAGAGGCAGGAATAGACATCCCAGAGGCAGAAATCAATCCAGAGGAGGTGCCTACAGAGGACGCCAGTGGCAAGGCAATAACCAACGAGGCACAGACACAACCACTGCCACTGCAACAGGACAATCACAGTGACTTGGCTCTGACACCGCCTACCAGGGAACAAATAGCAGCACCCTTAGGCGGAAAGTTAGCCTCATTTTCAAAAAATTGGCACTATATCACAAGAGACAAGTGGATTTTACAAACTATAGACCAAGGCTACAGGTTTCATTTCCACACCTTACAGTAAAAAGAGGAATGCCAAACCTACCTCCAAATCAAAAAACAGAAGCTCTAAAACAGATAGCTCAATTAACAAAGATGAGAGCTGTGGAAAGGGTACCACTTACAGAACAGGGCAAAGGATTCTACTCCAGACTCTTCCTAGTACCAAGAAAAGAGAAAAGTTGGAGAACTATTCTCGACCTGTCCGCATTAAACACATTCATCATTGTTCCAAAATTCAAAATGCTGACCCTACAGCAACTTCTTCCCATGCTGGGCAAGGAGTGTTGGCTGGTAACTCTAGATCTCAAGGAGGCATACCTGCACGTCCCCATATGACCAAATTGCAGAAGATACCTCAGATTTCTTGCAGGATCAGAGCATTATCAATTCTCAGCATTGCCCTTTGGCTTATCTACTGCGCCCAGAGTATTCACAAAATGCCTGGCATCAGTAATCGCTCATTGCAGGCTACAGGGAATCCAAATTTATCCATGCCTGGACGACTGCCTGATACAAGCGGACAACAAAAGCAAGCTGACAAAAGACTTACAAAGAGTCATTTGCTTACTACAAGCCCTGGGATACACAGTCATTTTAAAAAAGTCAAGACTGATACCATCCCAAACAAGAACATTCTTGGGTGCAGAATTGGACACAGTAAAACAGATGGCATTTTTAACTGCAGAAAAACAAGAACAACTCCCTCTTTACTTCTTGGCATTAACAAAGCAGAACAAACTAACAGCAAGGAAAGTACTGCAGGCCTTGGGCTTCATGGCATCATGCATAATCCTGGTCCCCCATGCCAGACTGCATATGAGAAAGCTACAGTGGTACCTAAAGAATTTATGGTCTCAACACAGGCACAGCTTAGAAACTGAAATACCACTAATCCCATGCCTGAAACAAGAGTTCCTATGGTGGGCGCAAGCATGCCAGTCAAACCCAGGCTTGCCCTTCCACAACTTTCCAGCAAGCCAAACCATCACAACGGATGCCTCAGACCTAGGTTGGGGGGCACACATGCTGGACAAATGCATACAAGGATTATGGACTCCAGACCAGCTGCACTTACACATAAATCAAAAAGAAATGCTGGCAGTAAAACTAGCAATCCAGAATTTCAGACCATTCCTCAAAGAAGGCCATTTAATGATAAGGACAGACAACACCACAGTCATGTGGTACATCAACAAACAGGGAGGCACTCATTCATACCCCCTATGCCGAATGACTCTGGACCTATGGAATATGGCTCTGAGCTACAACATCCAGTTACAGGCAATATTTGTACCGGGAAAAGAAAACATCCTAGCAGACATGTTAAGCAGAACTACCTTGGATGCTCACGAATGGATGCTACACCCGGACATCTTCAAGGCCATCACAAACAAATGGGGAATGCCACGAATAGACCTATTTGCATCCCCACTCGATCACCAGCTCAAGAAATTCTGCACAAGGACATACCACCCACTTGCATGGAAGGTGGACTCTCTATCCTTCAGTTGGAAAGGCCTGACAGCATATGCATTCCCACCTCTTCCTTTGATGCACAAGGTACTACTGAAAATCAAAGAGGAACGTCCAAGGATAATTCTGATAGCTCCAAATTGGCCAAGACAACACTGGTATCCATTGCTGAGGAGCATGTCTCGGGGGAGAACGTGGACACTACCCCTGATGCCTTTGATGTTAACTCAGAACGACTACAACATCATGCATCCAAACCTAAAAACTCTGCAACTGACTGCCTGGAACATTACATAACAACAACTAACCCAGATTTATCCCAAAGGGTTAAAGACATTATCCTTGAGGCCCGCAGACCTTCAACAAGAAGGAACTATGCAGGAAAATGGAAAAGGTTTGTCATTTGGAGTACTGAAAGAGGAAAAGATGTGTCAAAGATAGATATTGCCAACATCCTGGAGTACTTGGCAGAGCTTCTCCATACAGGCCTGTCCTATTCCTCCATCAAGATACATGCATCAGCTATTTCTGCAGAATACAGCTTCGATCCCCCTGTCTTCTCACATCCTCTACTCAGGCAGTTCCTGAGAGGAATCAAGAATGTAAAACCTCCTAGGAAACCACCATTACCAGCATGGGACTTGAACTTTGTACTAGAAAAATTGACACTCCCTCCATTTGAACCAGCAGCAACAGCAGATCTTCAACACCTATCCTGGAAAACTGCTTTCCTACTGGCAATTACTTCAGCAAGAAGGGTTTTGGAACTACAGGCCTTAATGGCAGTACAACCCTTCCTAATCTTCCATCAAGACAGAGTGTCCATGAGAACTAATCCTACATTTATGCCTAAGGTGGTATCCAGAGTGTCTCTAAACCAGGCAATCCACCTACCTACCTTCTTTCCCAATCCACAGAACAGGGGGGAAAGACTGCTGCATACCTTGGATGTACATAGACAGTTGCGCTACTACCTGGACAGAACCAAGGGCAATAGAAAAACGGACCAGCTTCTAGTAGCTTATGCAACAGGAAGGGAAGGAAAAGCAATTTCCAAACAGACGATCTCCAAGTGGATAGGAAATTGCATAAGATTCTGTTACTCCTACCATGGAAAGCAAATTCCACAGAACATAAGACCTCACTCTACAAGGGCTACAGCCACTACCACAGCTTTCTTACGAGGAGTGGCTACCAAGGACATTATTGAGGTGGCTACTTGGACCTCCGTGCATACATTTGCCAAGCATTACAACTTACCTCTATACTCTAGATCCCAAGCAGGGTTTGCCACTGCTGTATTGCAAGGGATCCTAACTACACCATAATTCTTCTTCCTCCTCCCCTAGTTTGGCTATGGTATTCTACCCATTTGTTATGACTGCAGATGCATCCTTGAAGGACATAGTACAGTTTTGTACCTACCATAAATGTAGATGTCCGAACAGGATAGCATCTGCAGTCAGGATTACCCACCCTCCTTCCCCTCTGTGGTACTCCTAGGGTATTTACCCTCCTTATAGCTAGCTAGGGGGGGATCTCTTATGGTGTATTTGTTTGTATATATGTACATACATGCTTATTTTTTGTGTTTGCCTACTAATTTTTTTTGGAAACATGCTCATTTACCCAAAATTTAGTTTTCCAAGAGGGCAACTGGCATCTGGGGCAAGAAACACTGAGGAAAATGGCGTCGGTTGATGCCTTTATACCCAAAGACCAGCAGAGATGACGTCGGGTGAAGTGCGACACCAGCCGAGGCCAGACCCAGACTTTGGAATCCGGCCGACCGAAGGGCTGCCTGACCACAGGACAACCCATTTGTTATGACTGCAGATGCTATCCTGTTCGGACATCTACATTTATGGTAGGTACAAAACTGTACTTTTTCCTGTTTTCCAGTTTGTCGTTCTTGTGATGGCTTCAGACTGTGCTAGCAGCCCAAGTACACCAATTATTTTTGGAACTGACAACATTAGACCACCCTCTACGGATATTGATATGGGTGCTCTCTTTCTTTTGCTTTCGCAAAGGATGGACTTATTACATTCGCGTATTGATGCTATTGAGAACAGGAACATTAACCGAGTTGAGTCAAACAATCCCCCTGAGGAGCGTCATGGTGGCAACAATTCAGCCTTGGCTACTACTTTTCCATCAACGTCTTCTAGTGGGAGTTCCATTCCTAATGCCCAACCTAACGCTCCAACTACGAATTCATCCAGGATAAATACTGATGCTTCTCATCGTGATTCCAACACCGACCCAAGGCTTATTGGCATTCCTACCATTTCCGAATGGATTAGTAACCTGGAAGCTTTCACTTTTTCTGGAGTCCCCAGTGCGGAACGACCCTCTACGGGTATGCACGATCAGGCTATTACAGTTAATACCATTATTGATAATTTAAAGAAACTGGACATTAAGCTTTAAAAGCTTAAGAAGTTACAATTAGAAGTCTCTTATTTTCAACAATGCCTTAATGAATGCATCGTTCCTAAAGGCTTGCGGAGTGCCTTTGCACCCTCAGGTCTCATACAAGATTCTGCGTTTTTTACAGACCTTATGGCCTTGTTTGAGCGACAAGGTTCACAACTGCTTGAATTACTAATTAAACATTATTCTCTAAATATTACTAAGGTCACAGAAGAAATTAACTGTTTGGATGACATAATTAAACTTGGTGCTGACTTTTTAAGATATAAGTTTGACTATAATCGAATTTTTAACAGCATTGATGGGCTAATGGTCAAACTTAAGCAAAACAAAACAAAAAAGCTATTAAGAAACAGAACTGCCTATCAACAGCACCAAGCTTATCCTAAATTACAAAAACCTGTTACACGTGAGACCTCGTCTGGACTGGATAGTTTAGATACATTTGGTACTGGTGAGCTTGATCCACCTGTTGTCCCCATTGATAATCATGAAGGGGAAATTCCTTCTAATAATGAAGGGGTGAAACGTAGTAACAGGATAAAAGGGAATAATGCCAATAAAAGCAGAAATGGTAATAATTCTGATTACCAAAGGAATAGTAATAATCGGAATAATAATTTTTTAGGCCAATTACCCCACGCACTTATCAGACCAGGAACAAGGCTCGCAACAACTGAATTCCTCATTTTTAATTGATGAGAATGCTTTGATTGATACCACTTGTGATACCCAGAATATTTCTCATGAATTTCCCATCATTCAGACGAACTTAAAGGGCGATTTTAAAATTTATAATTTCTCAAGTGTGTTTTTACAACCCGAACTCATTGAACTATTGTCTCGAGGGGAACACCTTTATTCCTAGCGTTCATTTTGATTTAACTAAAACCATTATTGATCTGAAATGTTACGTTAGAAAATTAAATTTAGACTTGATATACAGTAACGATACCCATGTTGTCAGGTCTGCTTTAAGACTACCTAGTACCTTTAATCTGCAATTACATGTTGGATTACGTATCTTTGAAACTGTATGTGAGGTCGATTTTAGACACATCAAGAATGACCTTGTGTCTAATATGTCTTCCTCTAATTCGAATGTAACTAAAGAAAAAAGCAGAGCTTTATTAGATCTTAACCTATTACCAGTTCGAGTTGTTAAGCCAGATAAGGGAGGAGGGCTTGTTATCTTAGATAACAATGTGTATATTGATAAAATGTTAGCAGTATTAGATTCACCAGCTTACAGCCCGTCCTCTCTTAATGAAATGAACATGATTCCCAAAGAATTAGAGGGTATTTGAGAGATATGTTCCTCGCTGGGAAGATCGACCTTGATTTGTATAACTTCTTGGATATTTCTTTCCCTAAAGTCCCTGTCATGTTTGGAATTCCCAAGATCCAAAAGGACCTTGGGAATCCCCCTATGAGAGCTCTGGTAGACGGAAGATTGTCTATGACCCATCCTTGTGCCAGCCTTATAGACCATATTTTGACTAAATATGTTAAGAATGTTCCAGCTGTGTGCAAAGATTCTTGGTCGTTTTTAAGTAACATTAATAACATCGCATTTGATAATTCCAACAATTTCCTTACTATAGATGTAGTGGATTTATATACTTCCATTCCACATCAGAAAGCTATTGAATGGATAGAGTTAATGTTACGCGACCTTGATGCCATTGAAAATGAAATCGAGATAGTTACAGAACTATTAGATATAGTTCTGAGTTCCAACTTTTTCATTTTTAATAATCAATACTATCTTCAAAAACAAGGAGTAGCCATGGGCTCTCCGTGTGGTGCAAGCGTCGCTAACCTTTTTATGGCCTATTGGGAAAATAAATTTATTCTCACAAATCCATCATTTAAGAACCAGCTTCGCTTGTATACACGTTATCTAGATGATATGTTTATTTTATTCCATGGCGACTCGTTGGAAGTGGAAACTTTAATATCTTATATGAACCAAACAACAAGTTTTCTTAGATTCACTCATCATTTCTCTACTGAGGTAATTGACTATCTGGATGTGAAATTAATCAAGGATACAATAAGTGGGAAGTTCTTATCTTCTGTCTTCCGTAAATCTACCTATTGTAATTCCATGCTCCATTATACTAGCTCTCATCCCGTCAAACAGAAGAGAGCAATAGTGAAGGGTCAGCTAGTAAGAGCCGTTCGGATGTGTAATACGATTCAATCTTTCCAACAGGAATGTCATTTCCTGAGAAGTCAATTCCTCAATAGAGGTTACCCAGATACCCTCATCGATGAAACTATCTTAGAAATAGAGTTTAAATGTTCCACTGGTTTTTATAAACCTTTACCAGATGAATTTAAAAACAATTTAGAAATTATTAATTCAGATATTCGTACTACATCATCAACGGATTCCATACAGGAAATTCTGTCTTCTGATCCATCATCAACAGTGACACATAATAAAGTTAAGTTTCCTACTTGTTTTATCACTACTTATAGTAGTGATTCTAGATATATATGTGATGTCATTTCCAAAAACTGGCACTTCATCAGTAACGATTTATTCCTTTTCGAAAAGTTGGGGTCATTCCCAAGGGTAGTTTTTAGAAAAGGTAAAAACTTGAAAGAATTGTTACAAAGTAAACCGACTGTTGACCAATTTCATAGATGTAAAGGGTCTTTAATATGTGGGGCTTGTAATTGGTGTAATTTCATAAAAGTTGGCCAATCTTTTCATGTTAAGGAGAGAAGATATTTTATTAATCACAAAATTAACTGTGATACTAGATCCATCATTTATGTAGCCTTTTGTGAATGCTGTTCAGCATTCTTCATCGGCAAGACGGATCGAAAGTTTCGCCAGCGTATATATCAGCATATTTACGCCATTAGGAATAACAAATTGGAAAACGCCCTTGCTAAGCACATTCTCAGTCACCCGAATCATAAGTTTTTATTTATGGGTATAGACCATCTCCCTACTAGTATTAGAGGAGGTCCACTTTCACTCATGTTGGAATTACGCGAACTTGAATGGGAAATAAAAACTTGATGCTTTCAATAACCCTGGTTTAAATGAGAACTGCAACATTTCAGCAGTTCTCAAAATGAGAAGTTATTTTAGGTAAATTTGGTATTTTATTAAAGTTAGGTATATTTATATAGGTTATATTCTCTTATATTAATATTAATATCGCCTTCTTTTAAGGCAAGATATTATTGCATCCTTTAGTCTAAGTTATGGACTGATGTTGACTCTCACGTTTAGATGTTATTTGGTTAGGAATTTTATTTATTGTTTTATATTTTATTTAAACAAGATATTTTGTTGCTTATTTATATTCTGTTTGTACATGTATTCGATTGTTTGACTGATTTGCTCTTTATTTAAAAGTTTTTCTAGCGCTTTACCAGGAAGTGATGTCTTTTGACACATTTCCTTTAGGCTATTTAAAATGTTCTTCTTGGCGCTTTTATTTTTATGTGGTTTTCTGAAGAAGCTGCTTTACTTTGTTAGCAGCGAAAACGCTTTTTATCTTAAAATAAACCTGCGTTCAAGTTTTACTGCCGATTGTTGTTTGGTTACTTAGTGGACTGCTTACAGCTGAAACCTTGGATTTTGTTCTTGTTGGTTGTTTTCCCGTTTTCCAGTTTATCATACAACTTATAAAAAAAAGACATTGGTAAACTC
This sequence comes from Protopterus annectens, assembly GCF_019279795.1. Lineage (NCBI taxonomy): Eukaryota > Metazoa > Chordata > Ceratodontiformes > Protopteridae > Protopterus > Protopterus annectens. Next base: position 4,228,177 of record NC_056750.1, read on the forward strand.
CAAACTCTGGACCACAACCATGTTGGGTTTGTAAAATGCAGATCATGTCTCCTAAACCTGATAGACGACATTGAAGCAGTCACCAGAACCGTAGACAAGGGTAAGGTAGTTCGCACAGCCTATGTAGATCTTGCCACGGCTTTCAACACCATCCCCCACTCTGGAATTATAGATAAACCCACTAAACTAGGTATAAATTGCTATGTCACAAGATGGGTTGCCAGCTGGCTCACTGACAGAACACACACTGTAAAAGTAGCAGACGCCAAGTATGACTTTGGACCAGTGACAAGTGCAGTACCACAGTGTTCAGTCCTGGGTCCTGTCCTGTTTTGTATCTACATCCCTGAAGTAAACTTTAACATGGAAGGTCTGTGGCTAATGAAGATTCCAGATGACTGCAAACTAGGAGCCATAATTGTAAATACTAAAGATGTGGACATCCTACAAAAGGGCCTCACTGAGACAGATGCCTGGTGTCAAAGCCATGGCCTCAAGCTCAATACCAATAAGTGCATTGTCATCCCCTTTGGTAAAAACTCCGTAGCCATGAACTACAACATAGGCGGTAGTATACTTAACACTGAAAGTGTGATAAGAGACCTTGGGTCACAGGTGGACAGTGGACACACCTGTAATAATCACATCCCCACAGTAGTCAGGAAATCCTTCTATGTGGCACACCTCATCACAAAGGGTGTCTCATGCAGAATAGAAGAGGACATTGTTCCCCTCTACTCATCACTCACTAGATCCATAATAGAGTACAATGCCCCTTTTGCTATGTACCTCACAAGACATCTACAACAACTGGAAAGCCAGCAGAAATACCTCACAAAGAGCATTAGCGGCCTGAAATACATGCCATACACAGACCGTCTCAAAATTCTCCAGCTGTACTCTCTCGCATATCGCCTACTCAGAGGTGATCTCTGCCTAACATACAAAGCTATGTCAAAAACAGAAGTGTTGGACATGCTCCACGTAAAACACTCACAATCCCTCTGATCTTTGGCCCCCAAACCCAGAGTGAAATACAAAAGGAAGGGGTGTATCCATTTACCTTATGGATACCCACACCTTCAGGTTAGTGGCACAGCATGAGGCCTTGAAGACCATGCAAGTGCAACTAACATTGGGCAAAGCTGCTCATCAGATTGTACCTGCTACAGATCACCTACCTTGTTTCAGGAACCTCACTCAGTATTCCTGAGAACAGTTGAAAATATAAAGGTCCTATCAAACACCATTATATGAGGAGATTACAACTACCCAAACATTGAGTGGGAGAATTACTCGTGTACAACATCCTTTGCCCAATGTTTCCTAGAGTTTAAAAACTGAAACGCCTGGAACAGCTGGTCACCACGCCCACTAGAGGTGACAGCATACTGGACCTGATCATCACCAACATGGGGTACCAGTGTTCCACAACAGAGATAAACCCCTTGCTGGTAATATCAGATCATAAAGTAATCACACTGGACATCCACACCCCCCCCCCCCAGTCAAGGAAACCACTGTGAAGACATCTTCAAAAGTAAACTGCACACTTCCCAAGACCAAAGTGGAAAGTTCCAAAGCCCCCTTACTATATGATAATGCTATACAATCTGCCAAATTATTTACAAGTGTATTCTATGAGCATCTACAGGGATGCATGGATTGAGACATCCCAAATAAAACCAAGATGCACTCCTCCAAAAATAGGAAACCAATCTGGTGGTCGTCACACATAAATAAGCTATACAACAGAAGGAGGAAACAAACACATGATAGATCAAACTTCACAAAAGGAAAGGCATCACTGATCATTATTAGGAAGAAACAATGATTGCTCATAAAATAGTCCAAGGCCAGTTTATAAAGACAAATTGCAAAGGAATGTAAGAATAACAACCACAAAGCCTTTGTTAGCTATATCAAACATTTAGGTGGCAACTCTCAAATATGCTGTCAGCTACTGCAAAATGGCAAAAAGATACACTGAACCAACTTACATTGCCCACATCCTGGGGGACAAGTTCAGTGCAAACTCCCCCCCCCCATCACCCCCACAAGGGCCTGTGTCCATCCCAGAAGAATGTAGAGCACCAGACTTCATGGACATGCAGGTAAAAACAGCCCTCTCCAAAGCTAAGAACACAGCATCAATGGGACTGAATGGTATCCCAGGCTGCGACTTACACCAGCCCCAAAAGGAACTACACCCTCACCTACATTCACTGTCCAGACTCAACCTTACCACAGGCTATGTACCCAAAGAATGGCATACAGCAACAGTCATCCAGCTCCACAAAGGGGGTGCCACAACAGAACCAGGAAACCATTGCCCTATAGGCCTACTCAGCCTGGTCTGCAAAGCTATGGAGCAAATTATCATGGAACTCATAAACAGAGACATTGGGGACGTCCAGACACTGGACTCTACCCAACTTGGCTTTGTTAAAGGTAGATCCTGCCTCCTAAACCTAGCTGACTTATTTGAAACAGTTACCAAGGACATAGATGGAGGTGAAAGTAGTCCACACAGCCCACCTGGACCTCACTAAGGCCTTTCGACACCATTCCCCACTATGGCATCATGGACAAGCTTACCAGGTTAAACATTAACAGGTATGTCACAGGATGGGTGGCCAACTGGCTCACAGATCAAACACACATGTTCAGAGTTGCGGGTGCCATGTCCGACTCTAAACCAGTCACAAATGGCATCCCACAGGTATTGGTCCTGGGACCCCACCTGTTCAGTAGATACTGTTCAGAGGTACAGGCAAGCATGGGAGGAGTATGGCTGAACAAGTTTGCAGATGACTGCTAACTATGGTCCATAATCGACTCTACGGCTGACACAGACATCCTCCAGAAGGGTCTTACAAAGACAGATACCTGGTGTCAAAACAATGCCCTCAAGCAGAATGCCAAAGAATGCATAGTCATCCCCTCTGGATAAAACAAAGTGCACACAAATTACCACATAGGTGGTAATCCAGTATGTACGGAGAATGTAATTTTGGCCCTGGGGACCCAGGTAGATAGTAAACTCTCCTTTGATGATCAAATTGCCAAAGTGTTTAGAAATTACTTCTATGTAGCCCACCTAATGTCACCTAATGTAACCCACTTTGTCTAGTCTGATGATGTCACCATCCTACAAATATACCTGTGGAAAGGAGAACTCTCAGTAATGTGTATAGCGCGTTGTGTAAATGTGTACTGCTCTAGTATCATAAAGTAGTTAGGTAGGGGTTTGAATCCTGCACTTGACCACTGTGTGTGTGTGTGTGTGTGTGTGTGTGTGTATCTCCTTGTAGAGGAGCAACCTTTTTGGGGACAACTACAACACCTTAAAAGTGGTATATTTATCTTTGTCAAGTCTGATGATGTCACCATCCTACAAATATACCTGTGGAAAGGAGAACTCCCAGTAATGTGTATAGCGCATCGTGTAAATGCATACTGCTCTAGTATCATAAAATAGTTAGGTAGGGGGTTGTATCCTGCACTTGACAACTGTGTGTGTGTGTGTGTGTGTGTGTGTGTGTGTGTGTGTGTGTGTGTGTGTGTGTGTATCTCCTTGTAGAGGAGCAACATTTTTGGAGACAACTACAACACCTTAAAAGTGGTATACTTATCCTTGTCAAGTCTGATGATGTTGCCATCCTACAAATATACCTGTAGAAAGGAGAACTCCCAGTAATGTGTATAGCGCGTCGTGTAAAGGTGTACTGCTCTAGTATTATAAAATAGTTGGGTAGGGGTTTGAATTCTGCACTTGACAAATGTATGAGAGTGTGTGAGTGTGTGAGTGTGAGTGTGTGTGTGTATCTCCTTGTAGAGGAGTAACCTTTTTGGAGACAACTACAACACCTTAAAAGTGGTATACTTATCCTTGTCAAGTCTGATGATGTTACCATCCTACAAATATACCTGTAGAAAGGAGAACTCCCAGTAATGTGTATAGCGCATCGTGTAAAGGCGTACTGCTCTAGTATCATAAAGTATTTAGGTAGGGGTTTGAATCCTGCACTTGGTGAGTGTGTGTGTGCTCTATGTGTGTGACACAGCTGGTCACTGTGTTGTGGGTTTTGCTTTTACTACTGTATGACATATCACAATGACAACAGTATGTGCATTGCACGTCGGGTAGCTGTGTGGCAAATACATATACGTACATGTGACCTCAATTATTTCATAGGTGGGAACCCTGCTTTCTCCATGAACACATCTGTTATCTTTGCCAGAGTGTGCTGCCACTTTCCAGACCTTAGGTCACATCTGTATGCTTGTGACAAGCCCAGCCACTGCAGTGATCCCTGGCCTAGGTCATCCGTGTCACACACACTCATTACGGTTTCTATTGAATAGTGTGAGTGAAGGTTTATGCCTGAGGTATATTTCAGACCTGTTCAAACGCAGCAAAGTCTGTCAGTGATGGCTATCCATTATAGGTGTACAACAACCTTTGTGGATATGCATGCAGGCCCCTTATTGCTTATGTGATTCACCGAGGGATTTCAGAATACCTTTGGAAACGTGATTACCAAAGGAGAGATGACGTAATACTTGGGTGTATGTACACATCGGTACCTGTTCAACATGTTGGGGGCTACTACCTATGTGGTACTGTGGAGATACTATGTTTTGTAAAGGTGGATGACTATGCTTTAGTTGGCTTATAGCATTACAGCATGGGTTTGACAACAGATATCTGTTTGTATGTTACCCTTGCGGAGGATGTGTGTGTCATCTGGAGAATGCATTACAGGCCACAGTATGCATTTCCAGACGTGGACGGACATATCCCTACTGTGTTTGCTTGTGCCTAAGAGAGCTATATGCTAAACAGGAGTGGTCTCAGGAATGGGTGCAGGTGAACACCACTGGTTACTGGCATAGTATAATTCCTGAAGGATACAAATGTTACTGTGTGTCCTACATCTGTGTGTCAGTTGTCAAGACATCATCTAATGATTGTTTATGGTCAGGCTGTTGAGGTTATGTATACTAACAGAATGCAAACCAATGACAGATAGTAACAGTATCACCCACAGCACAGTGTCAAACCATGCCATACACACGTGTACCCAAGTTCCAAAATGTGTGTAGTACAATGCATACTGGCCACCAATAGAAACTATGGAGTGTTAACACTGTGTACTACAAGGCATGACACCCTGCCCATGTGTCCACTGTGCAGGTACATGCAGACAGTGCACCTCCACCATGTTCACAAATGTACACCTGCAAACCTGTGCTGCACACATCCCACATGTACTGTCCACTCTCTAACACATGCTGCCAATACTACACACATCAGTCAAGTGGCACATGGGCGGACAGTACACTACTGGAATTAACACTGGTGTAAACAATACTACATTGACAATCATAGCTTTAATGCATCATGCCTACTCAGCTACACCTTCAAGGATATCATTACACCTTACTGCTGACAACATGCTAACATTGCTATACTGCTGTAAAGTCACCCTATGCATCAGCACCATGTTAGCCTGTTCCTGCATCAATGTTACAGATGACAGGAGGTGGCACAGGTTTCATCATATGCACAGGGTGTGTTGTTGGTTTGCCAGAGGCCTACATTGAGCTATACAATTGACGTGTGTGTGTGTGTGTGTGTGTGTGTGTGTGTGTGTGTGTGTGTGTGTGTGTGTGTGTGTGAGGGCCAAGAGTACTGGTATGGGCCAATGTTGATGTAATGTGTGCAGGTATGTGTTAGCCCTCGGTGTCTGGTTTATGTGTGTGTGTGTGTGTGTGTGTGTGTGTGTGTGTGTGTGTCTGCATGCACACACTTCCACCATGTGGCTGCCATATATGGGGATGTGTGGGACAGCCACAGACTGTACCTGTCAGGCTTTACAGATCACCGTCTCTGGCCACGGATACGGTACCCATGCCTGGCAGGGGTGCTACTGACAGTATCAGGTACTAAGCCAGACTGGGTACTATCCTCAGAGGTAGACATATGTACACTGGACCCAGGTCCCTGCTGGGACTGGCCAGAGCCACGTGCACGTGGTCTTCTAGGATGGTCTATGGACAGCCCACCCCCAACATTGCTGGGGCTGGTACTGGCACTACGGGAGTGGCTGTGACTTGAGGGACGTCCGCAGCGACTGCCGGCTGCTGAAGTTGCTGGCATACATCCACGTCGTCTCAACCATCCCGCACTGTCCTGACATATGGACATGACATTGCGGAGGACATTAATGTCTCACCCCAACGTCTATTAGTGACCTCAGTGTAATTATGAATGGCACCTGCTAGGTCACGGATACTGTCATTTAAAGTGGTGTTATGTGCCCTTAGTCCCTGTCTGGTGTACCGTTCCATATGTGCCTGTGCCTCCATGACAGCCTGGAACATGCATGAGGTTGTAAGACCTGTGGCACGTCTGCCAGGGGCATGATGACCAGCAGTGCTCAGAGAACCCCTGGACATCTGCCTATGTGGTACCGTTCCAGACCTCTGGGTGTGGCTGCTGTGTCCGGATGCATGTGCCATAGATACCACACTGTCCTGGCCATTGCCGTCTGTACACTGTCCCTCAGCTAAGGGCATTGCTGATGATGGATGTATTGGCAGTATGACTGTGTGCATGGATGGGGTGGACACCTGTGTACTGTCGATTGGTGGCCCAACGACAGACCCTGGCAAACATGCCTGTGCCTCAACACACCTATCCTTATTATCACTATTTGTGTCAGTGACATCACGTTCTCTGCTGCAGTGAACCAGCCCAACCTCAGCACCTGTGAGAGGAAGACAGGAAACACACTTCACAACCTGTACATGATGTCAGAACACATGTAAACATGCACACATGAACAAATGCACACATGAACACATGCACACAAATACACTCCTCACTAAAGCAGATACACACACACACACACACACACACACACACACACACACCACCAGCAATCCAGAAATACTCAATAGCGGTTGATGGTGGGGTACAGTATCACAAGCCAAACAGTCATATCACACGTGTCAGCATGCAGGGCGTGTGTTGCTCAACAGCATGCAGTACAACAGTCCTTGCTAATAACAGTATACATGGCTTTGATGCATGTGTGTTGTTGTTCAGTGATTGGCCTCACCCTGGAATGCAATGTGTACATGGACACAACATTGCTGTGCAAGTATTACAAGCTCTTCAATGTGCTGTGCACCATCCCTCACAGGTATACATACCATGGCTGGATGTTTATCTGTGTGTCACATAGATATCCAGTACTGATTAGAGCATCTGTGTCTTTAGAAGTTAATTGTGGACACAGGTTTAGCTCATGCATGCTATGTATACACACAGGATGAGTGGTGCATGTATACCTGATGGAATACCATTGCTCAACATAGCCATTGTACAGTAGTTATGGTGAGGGTAGAACATATTGTGGACATGCCAGTGCCAGCCATGACATGGCATGCTACAACACAACTGCAACATTAAACATCACACATACCCAGTGTGTGTCATGTGACCTATGCACTCAATAGCATTACAAGACATATAGGTGTCACTTTGTGCAAATGGTGATTGCTATGCATATTGTGCAAAGGTGCATATGTTTGCACACACACAACATTGAGGTATATAGCAATGAATGCTATGTGTAGTACTGTGGTTACTGTAACTGGATGGGGTGTAGTACCATGAGCCATCATCATGCAGCAGCATGTGGTCAGTCAAGGCTACTAATGTGTGCCAGACCGGCACCTATCATGCTGTACATGAACTGCAGTACCATGGCTACATTCACTATTTCACAGCCAGTTGTTACATGGGTTTGTAAGGTGCCCAACAGGGAGCATTGCCTAACATGAATGTGTTGTGTGTTGAAGAGTGTCGCACCACCCCATGATAGGCCTCTACCCCTCAGGTATATTATGTGTGCTGTGTAGATGACATTTGGGATACTGGAGTGTGACCTTACAGCAGGTGTATGAATACGCCATGTGTAGCATATTAGCATGTACTGCATATGACAAAGTTGTGTATGTTGTGTGCATGTGTATCGACTCTGCCTATGCAATGTCCACTACAGTGTAGCCACAATTGTTTTGGATGCTGTGTGTATTGCATGTGTTTGAGGCAGCTACTCACGTTACTGAGATGTAAATAGTCTCACAGCAAACATGCACAGCATGTATTATGCGTAGGTGTGTTACATGTGTACATGGCCTACACCTCATCTATGACATGAACATATTATTTGCAATATTAAATGTAGAACACACTCACCAGCATGGGTCTGCTGCCTTGCTGTCACACCAGAGGGACTTACAAGGATATGAGACAGTTTGTCAGTGGCAACAACTGTGGCATTGCTACTGTGGGTTTGCAATCTTACAGTAGTACAACGGTTGACAGTCACAGGCCTACAGATCATGTTCCAAATTATCAGTATTGCATAACACCAAGCTCCACATCCTCTAACTACACAGTACACATCTCACATATGCATGATCTACCAATAGAGATAACAGTAGTCTACAGATATGCCATGTTACCTGCACGCTCCATGTGAACTTGCTAGGGGGCTCCAGCCTCCATGATGATACATGTCTGCTGCTGTTGTTGTTGTTGGCCAGAAGCCACCAGACTCAGGAGCAGCTCCTGCACTCTGGTGAGGGGTGGATGGGTGGTAACCCCACCACCTGTGGCAAGCTGTTGCCTACGTATATTAGACGCACACTGCCGGACATGTCAAAGTAAATCACTGCAGTGATGGCGTACCTGCTCATATGTCCAGTTATGCATGCCTATGTCATTTACCCTACGGACAACATCTTGCCACAGTGCAGTCCGCTCATGCTGGTCCTGGCTGGTTCTTGAGAATAGCAGGGTGTAGTTTTGCACCAGACTGGTCATTAGGATTTCATCCTCTGCTGTACTATAGAATGGGTTACGGTGGTGGGCCATGACCCTGGAAGACAATGAAACAATATGTGTGAGCAAGTCATGTGGCACACTTAACATTCTACAGTACAGATATCACTGAACTGCCATAAATAGCAACCTATTGTCTGTCAGAGGATACACACTTTCAATACCACATATTAAGAAGTTATGTACCTACCATAACGTTCCATGTTAGTTGTCTTCTTCTCGCCTGCTTTCTTGCTGGATGGGTTCGGAGCTGATCCTCGGCTCTGACTCAGCCTATACTATAGCTTGAGAGCTATTTTTTACCGGCTCGAGGCAGCCCTATATCCAACAATACCATGCGCTAACTCCCCGGATCTCATTTGGCAGCTAACACATAGCATAGAATTTTGTTACCAACAAAAAATGTATATATATATATATATATATATATATATATATATATATATATATATATAAAAACAGTCTCCCTGGCAATAGTAGTCATGATATGGGAACCCTAGAAAAAGGGGAAACATCATGAAATAGAAGGATCTCAGAACCTTCAAGTCTGTCTAGGCTAGGGGGCAGGAGGGAGATACAAGAAAGAAGCAGAAGAAGACAACTAACATGGAACGCTATGGTAGGTACATAACTTTAATGTTAAGTTGTCATTCTCGCCTCATTCTGCTGGATGGGACAGCCCCTAGCACCTTGGTCCTGGGTGGCTCAACGGAACAGACTCCTGAGTACAGTGGAACCAAAGTCAGCTCTATTTCTGGAGGCTATATCCAGTTTGTAATGGGTAATAAAGGTATGTTGAGAAGCCCAAGTAGCTGCTGCACAAATGGCATCTAAAGGTAACCTTGCTTGAAAGGCTGTTGAAGTCGATAGCACCCTGGTTGAATGAGCCTTAGGTTTTGAAGGAAGTTGTTTATGTCTCAACTCTTAGACAAAGGTAATGATGGAAGCTAATCATCTGGAAAGGGTTACCTTTGAAACTGGAAGTCCTTTCCTCCCATCAGCATAAGAAAGGAAGAGTTGTTCTGACTTCCTGAATTGTTTTGTTCTGTCTAGATAATACCGCAATTGGCGATGAACAGCCCGGTTTGAATAATTTGGGAAGAAAACCGGCAAGTGAATAGTGTGACTCAGATTTGATTCAGAAGAAACTTTAGGTAGAAAGGAAGGGTTTGTTCTGAGAGCTACTCTGTCTTTATGAAAGACCAAATAAGGGGAACGGGTGGACAAGGCTTGAAGCTCCGACTCTCTGCCAGCAGAATTTATAGCCACTAAAAACAGAGTCTTCCAAGAGAGGAGCTTGACAGAACAAGAAGCTGCAGGCTCAAAGGGAGGAAGAATTAGTGAAGATAACACTAAATTCAGGTCCCATTGTGGAGGAGGATCCTTAAAGGAG
>NC_056750.1:4241492-4260399 GCF_019279795.1 Protopterus annectens
ACATACACTTAAGATCTAGCACAAAGAAAACAGCACAAAGGTCCGGTTACTTGGAGCAAATCGTTCAACACCAGTAAGTTTTTGTGATAATTTAGCAGCTTTTTCAAAAACTTTTTGGGACAATAGCTCTGACTTTGATTGTAATACAATGAGAAAGATGGCGCAATGATTCGTTACTCATGAACAAATTATTTTAATTTCAACATGTTCACATGATGCTACTAACACTAATAATTAACTTATTGTGGACAATGGTTTGAATTTTGATAATAATACAATTCCTGAAGCGTCAGTTGTTTATTTGGATGAGACTAATGGTTTTTCTAATAATTCAGAATTATGTTCTGATAAAACTACAAGTATTAATGATGCTTTAACTGCTGATAAAGCAGTATGTTTAGGGAATGGCTGTGTTGTAAATTTATCTGATATGGAGCTTCTACCAGCAGCCATTTCATTACTTGAACATGGTATTAAATTTATTCCTTCAAACATTAGTAGTAGTATAGATGCTTTAACTGAATTGAAAATGTTTGTTCGTAATTTGAGCTTGAAGTTGATTTTTAAAGATAATTTAGGTGATACCTTAGTATGTCTAAAGAGACCAAGTACTTTTATACCTATTAATGATCCCATACTTACAGCGTTTCATGATATATGTGACAAACATAAATGAGCTATATAATGAGAATGCTTTTTTAAAAATGTATACTTTATCTGTACATGAAATTCAAGGTTTGCATGATCTACAGTTAAACAAAGATATTATAATTAAGGAAGCAGACAAGGATGGCTGTATAGTGATTATGAATTCTATTGACTACATCAGTGCCATGGACGAACTGTTAATGGATATACATACATTTAAACCTATCCAGGATGCTGATGTTAGTAGGATTATCAGTAAAGTTAATATTAATATTTATGAATTACAAATTAACAATGACATAACAATAGATACTTTTAATTTTCTAACAGTACCTAGTCCTACCATCCCAGTCCTATATGGACTGCCCAAAATACACAAATCTTTGTTTAAGCCTCCTATGAAACCAATTGTTTCGGGCAGAGGATGGATCACAGAACCCATCTCAGCTTTCCTGCAGAATATTTTGAAAGATTTTCTTTGTTTTGTACAGAGTTTTATTAAGGATACTGGTCATTTTCTTACTCTGATGCATCAATGGTATGAGGGGAATACTCAAACAGATATTCTCTTTGTAACTTTGGACATCCAGTCTTTGTTCACTTGTATTCCCAATGAGTATGGGGTGGATAGTATAAGACAGAATTTATGCAAATGTAGTAATTTTACAGCTAGACAGGTTGAAACTTTCTGTGAATTACTGGTGATAACCTTGGAGAATTAATGTGTTTCTTTTCAACAAACAGATATACCATCAACAACTGGGTGTAGCTATGGGTAGTCCAGTGGCCAATACATATGCTAACCTTACTCTTGGAAATTGGGAGGATGCCTTTGCTTTTGATGAAAATAAGAATATGTATAGATCTAACATTATTTTCTACAAACATTTTGTAGATGATGTTTTTATTGTGTGGCATGGTAATGAAGATGTACTTAATAATTTTGTATGTTATTTGAATCAAACAACAAATTTTTTGAGTTTTGAAATGAAATTGTCTAGGATGGATATAAATTATTTGGATGTTAGAATTCAACTGGAAGGGCACCATAGAAATACCAGTATATATATATATATATATATATATATATATATATATATATATATATATAGATTCATGTCAGTCCATCGACAGTTCAAAACAACGAAAGTCAGTACTGCGAAACGAAAGCATCGACCATTGAAAACATTGACAATACAGTCAAGTAAAGTTAAGTAAAGTAAAGTCACAAAAACAAGTGCTAACATGGGTCCTGCAAGGGGGAAGTAAAGGATATGATATGATACTGTACCCATACTAAACTCCGCAATATCATATCCTTTACTTCCCCCTTGCAGGACCCATGTTAGCACTTGTTTTTGTGACTTTACTTTACGTGACTGTATTGTCGATGTTTTGAACGGTCGATGCTTTTGTTTCGCAGTACTGACTTTCGTTGTTTTGAACTGTCAATGGACTGATATGAATCCATATATATATATATATATATATATATATATATATATATATATAAAAAGATGTGCATACTAATAAATACTTGCATATAAAGAGTATGCATGATGGGCATGTCTTCAAGGAGGTTGTAAAAAGTCAATACATGAGAGTTAATAGATTTAATACTGATGACAATATATGTACTAGGCAGATGATGGATATGACTCATTAATTTAGTGATAGAGGTTATGGTGTAACCCAACTAACTAACCTTAGAGAGGAAGTGATGGGGCAGAGATGGAATGAATTTCAACCATATTTTTCAAATGGTGGTTATAGATCCAAAAGGGAATGAAATAATGATGCATCTGGACATTTGAGATATGTTATGACATATAGTAGGAGTATTAAGCCAATTGAGGATATTATAAGGAACTGGGGTATATTAAGAGGTTTACTGGGCCTTAACCATATTGTTCTGGAGAAACCCCTTTTTACATACAAGAATTGTAGCAATCTTAAGCAACATTTATGCTACATGGACTTTTCTTTAAATAAGAAAATATATTCTACTTCTAATAGGAAAGGTACATTTTCATGTTTCAATTGTTGCTGCTGTTCTGATATTTGCTCTTCCAATGTCTTTACCCACCCTGTAACTATGAAAAAGTTTTACTTTAAATGTTTAGCAACATGTAATACATCATTAGTAGTCTACATCATTTTATGTGGGAAAGTCTACCCGAAAACTTAAAATTAGAATTATTGAGCATAAATCAGACATCAGAAGAGGTGTATTGACAAATGCATTGGCTCAGCATATAAATGATGATGGATCTGCACATAGCTCTTTTTTTAGGGTGATAGAGGTTATGGAACCCAGTTTGAGAAGGAGTGATATTAATACTAAGCTTGAAACTAAGGAATATGACTGGATTATTGGTCTTCATGCAGATTTTCCACCAGGAATTAATAAACAAGTTTCTCTTAAACCAATTTTAAAACATAGACAGCAATGTATAAAATCTTGATAAAAATATGCATGCTTCATATAGATCTTGTGTGTGTATATATATATATATATATATATATATATATATATGTATATATATATATATATATATATATATATATTTTTTTTTTTTTTTTAAGAAAAAGAATATATATGCATGTGATTTTAAAATGTTATAGTATGATTTAATGACAATTAATTAATTATGTTTTGATAGGTCGGGTTGTGTCATGTGATGTCTTTTAAAAGATATAAATTGTATACATGTGAAAGTAATTTTGTAACACTGATGAAGGACCTTGTCCGAAAGCTTTGTCTTGGTATATGATAGTTATTAAACTTTTATAACTTGGTGGTGTGAACTTGTTTTTTTCTTCAGATAGCTTAAAAACCTCAGCTTTAGCCGGCTAAGAACTTGCTGTATTCAACTGGACGTATAAGAGAATTTAAGTACCTTTATCTGCACTGTTTATTTAAAAAAATACAGTATTTAAATTGATTTTAACTGTGTTGCAGGAATATTAACTGAACTGGAAGTTAGTCAGTGTTTGCTGAATTTTGTTATTTGCTAGTAATTACAGGTGTGGGGGTAGCCACATTCTTTGATTTCATGTCCTTGCCTATTTAAGTGGTACAGTGTAAAATATTTTCTGCTTAAATCCTCAGCTTTGGCCGGCTAAGAACTTGCTGTATTCAACTGGACGTATAAGAGAATTTAAGTACCTTTATCTGCACTTTTTTTTTTCAAAAATACAGTATTTAAATTGATTTTAACTGTGTTGCAGGAATATTAAATGAACTGGAAGTTAGTCAGTGTTTGCTGAATTTTGTTATTTGCTAGTAATTACAGGTGTGGGGGTAGCCACATTCTTTGATTTCCTGTCCTTGCCTATTTAAGTGGTACAGTGTGAAATATTTTCTGCTTAAAAACCTCAGCTTTGGCGGCTAAGAACTTGCTGTATTCAACTGGAAGTATAAGAGAATTTAAGTACCTTTATCTGCACTTTTTTTTTCAAAAAGTACAGTATTTAAATTGATTTTAACTGTGTTGCAGGAATATTAACTGAACTGGAAGTTAGTCAGTGTTTGCTGAATTTGTTATTTGCTAGTAATTACAGGTTTGGGGGTAGCCACATTCTTTGATTTCCTGCCCTTGCCTATTTAAGTGGTAGTGTGAAATATTTTCTGCTTAAAAACCTCAGCTTTGGCCGGCTAAGAACTTGCTGTATTCAACTGGAAGTATAAGAGAATTTAAGTACCTTTATCTGCACTTTTTTCCAAAAAAAATACAGTATTTAAATTGATTTTAACTGTGTTGCAGGAATATTAACTGAACTGGAAGTTAGTCAGTGTTTGCTGAATTTTGTTATTTGCTAGTAATTACAGGTGTGGGGGTAGCCACATTCTTTGATTTCCTGTCCTTGCCTATTTAAGTGGTACAGTGTGAAATATTTTCTGCTTAAAAACCTCAGCTTTGGCTAAGAACTTGCTGTATTCAACTGGACGTATAAGAGAATTTAAGTACCTTTATCTGCACATTTTTTTTCAAAAAAATACAGTATTTAAATTGATTTTAACTATGTTGCAGGAATATTAACTGAACTGGAAGTTTTGACTCTGCTCTTCTGTTAGCTTCACCCACGCTCCCTGTTTTTGTTTTGGTGTTAATCTTAGTGGCCTTGAAACTGCCCGCCCCTCTTTTAAATTTGTGTTTGGATACTCCTTCTGGGCCCACCTCATTTGCTCACTCAACTGAGTGCAATGAGATCATATTCTGATTTCAGGCACTCCTACTGTGTACAAAGAGAGCATCTGGGAAAAAAAAATTAAGCTTGTTTCCTGCCTTTCCTGTTAAGTGGTATAGACTATTTGTAGGCTTCTGAGCCCCCAAGCCCTTCTGTGTTGGAGGGAAGCCTTCTAGCTTAGTTTGTTTTTCTTATAACTAGCCAGTTTTCTAGTTTCAGCACTCAAATCTGTTTCTTTGATCTCAGCACTTGTTTAGGAAAAAAAAAATTAATCTGCTTTTACTGTACTTGTGTTTCTACCTACTTTATTTTACTTTTGCATCATCTTACAAGTACTCAATTGTATTTATTACTGCTTGGTGTAACTCATTTTAAGCCTTTTGGTTTAAACACTTGGGCTTTGGACCAGTTGTTTTGCACTGAGAGGGTTTGTGGTCTGCACTGTAGTGGCAGAACAGGTAGCTTACATCCTTCTAGGTTGGGAACTGCTGATTGATGGCTCAGTGTCTGTTATTCTAAAAGTGTATTGATTCTGGTTTAAGCACTTGGGCTTTCAGGCCAGTTATTTTACATTAAGAGGGTTCGTGGTCTGCACTCTTGTGGGAGGAGAGGCTGGACTCTGCCCTTCTGAGCTGGGAATTTCTGGTTAAAGGCTTATAGTACATGCATATCTGAACTGCTTCTTACTGAAGTTGGTGCCTTGTTTGCTGTGGCATAGACTGGATTCGGGCCTGCTGGATCTAGCTTTGTTTGTATAACTTGAACACTAATCCAGGCATTCTCTAAAGTATTCAATTGTATTTATTACTGCTTGGTAGTAACTTGATTAAAGTGTAGCTATCATTCTAAGTCTTTTGGATTAAGCACTTGGGCTTCAGACCAGTTGTTTTACATTAGGAAGTTTTGTGGCATGCACTGTGGTGGCAGGACAGGTAGCTTTCATCCTTCTAAGTTGGGAACTGCTGATTGAGAGCCCAGTGTCTGTTATTCTTAAAGTGTATTAGTTCTGGTTTAAGCACTTGGGCTTCAGGCCAGTTATTTTACATTAAGAAGGTTCGTGGTCTGCACTCTTGTGGGAGAAGAGGCTGGACTCTGCCCTTCTGAGCTGGGAATTTCTGCTTAAAGGTTTATAGTGCCTGAATATTTGAACTGTATCTTACTGAAATTGGTACACCTTGTTTGCTGTAGCATAGACTAGATCCAGGCCTGCTAAATCTAGCTTTGTTTATATGCTTGTTGTTTGTTTGCTTGTTATTTCCTTGAACGCTAATTCCACCTAATACGCCGCTTCTCAGCACTTCTGTGGATCACTAGTGATATCTGCATTGCTTACTGTACTTATTTCCTTGTTTCACTTGAAAGAAAGTTACTGTTTGTCATTTTCCATTTAAGTTACCTGTAACATTGCACTTAAGTTACCTGGCACTTGCTCACTAAAGCAATTATATAAGTCAGCACTAAAAATTAAAAGCACTACACCCTCACTGGCCCTTGTTTTCAATTATTAAGGAATTCTAATATTATTCTAGCATGTCCAAAGGTCAGTTGTCAATCTCCTCTCCAATCCAGCTGGTGAATCTGGGAATCTTGAGGCAATGTTACAACTGCCTCATGTACACAGACAACCTCCTCCTCCCAACAAATTCCAACACATGTGAGAGATGCAACCATATAGCCAAACTGGAGGCTAAGCTCTCTCAACTCAGTACTGGCATAACCAGTCAGGAGGAGAAGGAAACCACACTCACTACAATTCCAGTCTCACATAGACCTGCCACGACAGCAAACCAAACACATAATCACACAAAACATACTGAGGCTCTAAATAAAGATCTGCCTAAGCAGCAGAGACCTCCAAAGCAGACACCCAAGCAACCGCTACCCCAAAACAAAACACGTGCAACACATATCTCACAAAGCCAGTGTGCCGAACAGTCACAGCCCTTAAGACTAAACAACACACCTGATACACTTGTAATGGGTGACTCTATCATCAGGCACACTGACGTCCCGCTCACCAGGCTGAACAAGGAGAGGGTCACGGTGAGCAGCCTGTTGGGCGCTAGGATCTGCCACATAACACAAGCACTCAGGTCACTCCAAGGCAAGTACAAATATGACTCAGTCATTGTCCATGCTGGTGTGAATGACCTGAGATGTACCTCCCTGGACTACATGAAAAGAGACATAAAGGAGCTCTCTGAGCATGTAGCCCAGGCCGATATGACCCTGACCTTGACTAGCATCTTACCCTCACCAAGAATGATGCCACAGTATGAAGACAAGATGATCAATTTCAACAACTGGCTTAAGTACTGGTGTCATTCAAAGGGGATCCAATGCCTGTCAGCTTGGTATATGATATGCTCGACAAGCCGCGATGCTTCGCTAGGGACGACTTGCACCTGTCACCCCTGGGCTTTCGGATATTGGCAAAGGCTCTTGCTACCCCCATAGTGCCTTTTTTAGGCAAGGCTCAAAAGACAAACCCACCTCCATAGGTATCACAAGGGATAAGAAACTAAGAGTAATGCTACTGAACACCAGAAGTCTAAACCTCAAGATGCACGCACTCAAAACTCTCCTTACCATGGAGAACATCGATATCTGTGCAGTAACAGAAACCTGGTTCAGGGCTCCCGAGAGCACCCCAGCACTACCAGGTTATACCTCATACCATGCTTTTCGGCCCCAAAACTTGGACCGAACCACAAAAGGAGGGGGAGTATCGATATTCATCAAAGATACCCACACCTCCAGGTTGGTGGCAAAGCACGAAGCATCAGAGACTATCCATGTGCAACTAACAGTGGGTAAAACTGCCTTCCAGTTTATAGCCTGCTACAGGCCACCCTCCCAAACCCAGGAACCCCACTCGGCCTTCCTGAGAACACTGGAAAATATGAAGGTCTCTCCAAGGTGGCCCACACAGCCTACCTGGACCTTGCAAAAGCCTTCGATACAATACCCCACTCGGGCATTATAGAGGCCTTACAACTGCCCGCCCCTCTTGTAAATTTGTGTTTGGATACTCCTTCTGGGCCCATCTCATTTGCTCACTCAACTGAGTGCAGTGAGATCATATTCTGATTTCAGGCACTCCTACTGTGTACAAAGAGAGCATCTGGGAAACAGAAAAAAAAAAAATTTAAGCTTGTTTCCTGCCTTTCCTGTTAAGTGGTATAGACTATTTGTAGGCTTCTGAGCCCCCAAGCCCTTCTGTGTTGGAGGGAAGCCTTCTAGTTTAGTTTTTTTTTTTCTTATAACTAGCCAGTTTTCTAGTTTTAGTACTCAAATCTGTTTCCTTGATCTCAGCACTTGTTCAGAAAAAAAAGAAAAAAATGTCATCTGCTTTTACTGTACTTGTGTTTCTACCTACTTTTTTTTACTTTTGCATCATCTTAAAAGTGCTCAATTGTATTTATTACTGCTTGGTGTAACTCATTCTAAGCCTTTTGGTTTAAACACTTGGGCTTCGTACCAGTTGTTTTGCACTGAGAGGGTTTGTGGTCTGCACTGTAGTGGCAGAACAGGTAGCTTACATCCTTCTAGGTTGGGAACTGCTGATTGAGGGCTCAGTGTCTGTTATTCTAAAAGTGTATTCATTCTGGTTTAAGCACTTGGGCTTTCAGGCCAGTTATTTTACATTAAGAGGGTTAGTGGTCTGCACTCTTGTGGGAGGAGAGGCTGGACTCTGCCCTTCTGAGCTGGGAATTTCTGGTTGAAGGCTTATAGTGCATGCATATCTGAACTGCTTCTTACTGAAGTTGGTGCGCCTTGTTTGCTGTGGCATAGACTGGATTCAGGCCTGCTGGATCTAGCTTTGTTTGTGTAACTTGAGCACTAATCCAGGCATTCTCCAAAGTATTCAATGGTATTTATTACTGCTTGGTAGTAACTTGATTAAAGTGTAGCTATCATTCCAAGTCTTTTGGATTAAGCACTTGGGCTTCAGCCAGTTGTTTTACATTAGGAAGGTTTGTGGCATGCACTGTGGTGGCAGGACAGGTAGCTTTCATCCTTCTAAGTTGGGAACTGCTGATTGAGAGCCCAGTGTCTGTTATTCTTAAAGTGTATTAGTTCTGGTTTAAGCACTTGGGCTTCAGGCCAGTTATTTTACGTTAAGAAGGTTTGTGGTCTGCACTCTTGTGGGAGAAGAGGCTGGACTCTGCCCTTCTGAGCTGGGAATTTCTGGTTAAAGGTTTATAGTGCCTGAATATTTGAACTGTATCTTACTGAAATTGGTACACCTTGTTTGCTGTAGCATAGACTTAGATCCAGGCCTGCTGAATCTAGCTTTGTTTATATGCTTGTTATTTCCCTGGAATGCTAATTCCACCTAATACGTGCTTCTCAGCTTCTGTGGATCACTAGTGATATCTGCATTGCTTACTGTACTTATTTCCTTGTTTCACTTGAAAGAAAGTTACTGTTTGTCGTTTTTGCATTTAAGTTACCTGTAACACATTGCACTTAAGTTACCTGGCACTTGCTCACTAAAGTAATTATATAACTCAGCACTAAAAATTAAAAGCACTACACCCTCACTCCCCACTGGCCCTGGTTTTCAATTATTAAGGAATTCCCAATATTATTCTAGCATGTCCAAAGATCAGTTGTCAATCTCCTCTCCGGTCCAGCTGGTGAATCTGGGAATCTTGAGGCAATGTTACAACTGCCTCATGTACACAGACAACCCTCTCCTCCTCCCCCCAACAAATTCCAACACATGTGAGAGATGCAATCATATAGCCAAACTGGAGGCTAAGCTCTCTCAACTCAGTACTGGCGTAACCAGTCAGGAGGAGAAGGAAACCACACTCACTACAATTCCAGTCTCACATAGATCTACCACGACAGCAAACCAAACACATAATCACACAAAAACATACTCAGAGGCTCTAAATAAAGATCTGCTGAAGCAGCAGACACCTTCAAAGCAGACACCCAAGCAGCCACTACCCCAAAACAAAACACGTGCAACACATATCTCACAAAGCCAGTGTGCCAAACAGTCACAGCCCTTAAGACTAAACAACACACCTGATACACATGTAATAGGTGACTCTATCGTCAGGCACACTGACGTCCCGCTCACCAGGCTGAACAAGGAGAGGGTCACGGTGAGCAGCCTGTCGGGCGCTAGGATCCGCCACATAACACAAGCACTCAGGTCACTCCAAGGCAAGTACAAATATGACTCAGTCATTGTCCATGTTGGTGTGAATGACCTGAGACATACCTCCCTGGACTACATGAAAAGAGACATAAAGGAGCTCTCTGAGCATGTAGCCCAGGCCGGTATGACCCTGACCTTGAGTAGCATCTTACCCTCACCAAGAATGATGCCACAATATGAAGACAAGATGATCAATTTCAACAATTGGCTTAAGTACTGGTGTCATTCAAAGGGGATCCAATGCCTGTCAGCTTGGGATGATATGCTCGACAAGCCACGATGCTTCGCTAGGGACAGCTTGCACCTGTCACCCCTGGGCTTTCGGATATTGGCAAAGGCTCTTGCTACCCCCATAGTGCCTTTTTTAGGCAAGGCTCAAAAGACAAACCCACCTCCATAGGTATACTCAACGCCAGAAGTCTAAACCTCAAGATGCACGCACTAAAACTCTACTTAGCATGGAGAACATTGATATCTGTGCAGTAACAGAAACCTGGTTCAGGGATCCTGAGAGCACCCCAGCACTACCAGGTTATACCTCATACCATGTTTTTCGGCCCCAAAACTTGGACCGAACCACATAAGGAGGGGGGAGTATCGATATTCATCTTAGATACCCACACCTCGAGGTTGGTGGCAAAGCACGAAGCATCAGAGACTATGCATGTGTAACAGTGGGTACAACTGCCTTCCAGTTTATAGCCTGCTACAGACCACCCTCCCAAACCCAGGAACCCCACAAGGCCTTCCTGAGAACACTGGAAAATATGAAGGTCTCTCCAAACACCATTATATTGGGCGACTTCAACTACCCAAACATAGACTGGGAGCATTACTCTAGCTCCAACACCCTAGCCCAAAGGTTCCTAGAATTTATAAACTCAAATGCTATGGAACAACTTGTTACCACTCCCACAAGAGGGGAAAACATACTGGACCTAATCATCACCAACATGGGGACTCTATGTTCCAGACCAGAAGTGTATCCCTCACTGGTAAGATCAGACCATAAACTAATCTCACTGGATATTCACATCCCGACCCCACCCCTTGCCCAGAAAACCACAGTGAAAAACGTCTCTAAAGCAAATTTCACACTCCTCAAAACCGAGGTGGAATCCTTCAAAGCCCCGGCCTGTGGAAAATACGCCAGACCGCAGAATCCTTTATAAACGCATTCTATAAACACCTTCAGGGAATGCATGGATCATGCGATCCCAAATAAAACCAAGACCCAATCCTCCAAAGGCAGACGTCCTGTCTGGTGGACCCCAGCCATAAACAAACTATACAATAGAAGGAGGAAGCTACTAAATGATAGAGCAAAATCCCAAAAGGGAAGGCATCACTGATCAGTATTAGCAAAAACTACGAGCACAGTTAAAATTGTCTAAGGCCAGCTTGAGAAAAAATGCACAGGACACTAAGGATAATCACAAGGCTTTCTTTAGTTATGTTAGGAACCTGGGTGGTAATTCTCAGATATGCTCAGAATTAGTCCAAAATGACAAAAATACACGAACCCACAGACATTGCCAACATCCTAGCTGACAGGTTCAGCATAAACTCCCCCCCCCCCACCAAAAGGGCAAATATCTATCCCAGCAGAGTGCTGCCCCCCTGACATCTCACATGCTCAGGTAAGAGCGGCCCTCTCCAGAGCAAAAACACAGCATCAATGGGACCAGATGGTGTCCCGGCTGCGCCCTACATGAACTCCAAGAAGAGCTAAACCCAAACATAAAACTACTGTTCAATCTCAGCCTTACTACAGGATATGTGCCCAAAGAGTGGCATACAGCAACAGTGGTCCCTCTCCATAAAGGTGGTGCCTCAACGGATCCTGGAAACTATCGCCCCATAAGCCTGACTAGCTTGATCTGCAAAGCTATGGAAAGGATCATCATGGACCTCATAAATAAAGATATTGGGGACCTACAAACACTGGATCCTACCCAGTTCGGCTTTGTTAATGGCAGATCCTGCCTCTTAAACCTGGTTGATTTCTTTGAAACAGTCACCAAGGCCATTGACGAGGGGAAGGTGGTCCACACAGCCTACCTGGACCTCGCAAAGCCTTCGATACAATACCCCACTCGGCATTATAGATAAGCTCACCAGCTTAAATATAAACCCCTATGTCACTAGATGGATTGCAAACTGGCTCAAGGACAGAACCCACATGGTTAGAATTGCTGGAGCCATGTCAGACTCCAAACCAGTTACAAGTGGTGTCCCACATGGCTCAGTCCTGGGACCTCTCTTGTTTGGTATATATTCGGAGGTACAGGCCAACACGGAAGGACTGTGGCTGACCAAGTTCGCAGATGACTCCAAACTGGGTGCCATAATCGACTCTCCAGCCGACACAAGCATCCTCCGAAAGGGCCTCATAGAAACAGACAACTGGTGCCAGAGCCATGGCCTCAAGCTAAATGCCAAAAGTGTATAGTCATCCCCTTTGGCAAAAACAAAGTGCCCACAAATTACCACATAGGTGGTAATCCATTAAGCACAGAAGAAGTAATTAGGGACCTGGTGACCCAAGTTGATAGCAATCTCTCATTTGACAACCACGTGGCCAAAGTGGTTTGAAAAACATTTTATATAGCCCACCTAATCATGAAGGATTCACATCTAGATCAGGGAGGTCATCGTGCCTCTTTACTCATCCCTCATCAGGCCCATAATTGAGTACAATGCCCCTTTGGGATGTACCTTACCAGACACCTGCAGCAACTGGAAAGACCCCAAAAGTACCTCACCAAGAGGATCAAAGGGCTCAAACAGATGCCATATGCTGCCCGGTTAAAGAAACTCCAGCTCTACTCGGTGGCATACCGCCTGTTCAGAGGCGATCTGTGCCTGACGATAAAGCCATGTCCAACCCGAATTAATGGACATGCTGCACCTCAGAAAATCCAAATCCCATAGAGCTACGCCGAGAGACTTGAACCTCAGCACTGAAATAAATAGGACATGCTGGAGGGATAGATTCATAACCCAGAGGCTCCTTCACTCTGGAATAAAATCCCAGTCCAGGTTAGGCAGAGTCCTCATTGACTCTCTTCAAGAGGAATCTTGATGTGTGGATGGGAGATCAGAGGTTTACCCGGGTATCACTTCTGTGTCACTGTTAGACAGAGGCACAGTATACTAACCTCGAAAAAGGGCATAGCAAAATAAATTTAAAATGGGTGGCGAAAGCCAAATACATTCTGGCTAGGCTTATAAATGCCCTAGGGCAGATAGCCTAGTATGAACCTATGAACCTATGAGCTCACCATTGTGTATTGGGTGGCTTCAACTACCCAAACATAGACTGGGAGCATTACTCTAGCTCCAACACCCTAGCCCAAAGGTTCCTAGAATTTATAAGCTCAAATGCTATGGAACAACTTGTTACCACTCCCACAAGAGGGGAAAACATACTGGACCTGATCATCACCAACATGGGGACTCTATGCTCCAGACCAGAAGTGTATCCCTCACTGGTAAAATCAGACCATAAACTGATCTCACTGGATATTCACATCCTGACCCCACCCCCTGCCCAGAAAACCACAGTGAAAAACTTCTCTAAAGCAAATTTCACACTCCTCAAAACCGAGGTGGAATCCTTCAAAGCCCCCGGACCTGTGGAAAATATGGCCCAGACTGCAGAATCCTTTATAAATGCATTCTATGAACACCTTCAGGAATGCATGGATCATGTGATCCCAAATAAAACCAAGACCCAATCCTCCAAAGGCAGACGTCCTGTCTGGTGGACCCCAGCCATAAACAAAGTATACAATAGAAGGAGGAAGCTACTAAATGACAGAGCAAAATCCCAAAAAGGGAAGGCAACACTGATCAGTATTAGCAAAAAACTACGGGCACTCATAAAATTGTCTAAGGCCAGCTTCGAGAGAACAATTGCACAAGACACTAAGGATAATCACAAGGCTTTCTTTAGTTATGTTAGGAACCTGGGTGGTAATTCCCAGATATGCTCAGAATTAGTCCAAAATGACAAAAAATACACTGAACCCACAGACATTGCCAACATCCTAGCTGACAGGTTCAGCGCAAACTTCTCCCCCCACCAAAGGGCAAAGATCTATCGCAGCAGCGTCCTGCCCGGCTTGACAGCCCAGAGGCCCAGGTAAGAGCCGGCCTCTGCAAAGCAAAACACAGCATCAATGGGACCAGACGGTGTCCCGGCTGCGTCCCATGAACTCCAAGAAGAGCTAAACCCAAACATAAAACTACTGTTCAATCTCAGCCTTACTACACGATATGTGCCCAAAGAGTGGTGTACAGCAACAGTGGTCCCTCTCCATAAAGGTGGTGCCTCAACGGATCCTGGAAACTATCGCCCCATAAGCCTGACTAGCTTGATCTGCAAAGCTATGGAAAGGATCATCATGGACCTCATAAATAAAGATATTGGGGACCTACAGACACTGGATCCTACCCAGTTCGGCTTTGTTAAGGCAGATCCTGCCTCTTAAACCTGGTTGATTTCTTTGAAACAGTCACCAAAGCCATTGACGAGGGAAGGTGGTCACACAGCCTACCTGGACCTCAAAGCCTTCAATACAATACCCCACTCGGGCATTATAGATAAGCTCACCAGCTTAAATATAAACCCTATGTCACTAGATGGATTGCAAACTGGCTCAAGGACAGAACCCACATGGTTAGAATTGCTGGAGCCATGTCAGACTACAAACCAGTTACAACTGTTGTCCCACAAGGCTCAGTCCTGGGACCTCTCTTGTTCAGTATATATTTCTCGGAGGTACAGGCTAACACGGAAGGACTGTGGCTGACCAAGTTCGCAGATGACTGCAAACTGGGCGTCATAATCGACTCTCCAGCCGACACAGGCATCCTCCAAAGGGCCTCAGAAACAGACAACTGGTGCCAGAGCCATGGCCTCAAGCTAAATGCCAAAAGTGTATAGTCATCCCTTTGGCAAAACAAAGTGCTCACAAATTACCACATAGGTGGTAATCCATTAAGTACAGAAGAAGTAATTAGGGACCTGGGGACCCAAGTTGATAGCAATCTCTCATTTGACAACCACGCGGCCAAAGTGGTTAGAAAACATTTTATATAGCCCACCTAATCATGAAGGATTCACATCTAGATCAGGGAGGTCATCGTGCCTCTTTACTCATCCTCATCAGGCCCATAATTGAGTACAATGCCCCTTTGGGATGTACCTTACCAGACACCTGCAGCAACTGGAAAGACCCCAAAAGTACCTCACCAAGAGGATCAAAGGGCTCAAACAGATGCCATATGCTGCCCGGTTAAAGAAACCCAGCTCTACTCAGTGGCATACCGCCTGTTCAGAGGCGATCTGTGCCTGACGTATAAAGCCATGTCCAACCCGGAATTAATGGACAAGCTGCACCTCAGAAAATCTAAATCCCATCGAGCTACGGCCGAGAGACTTGAACCTCAGCACTAAAATAAATAGGACATGCTGGAGGACAGATTCATAACCCAGAGGCTCCCTTCACTCTGGAATAAAATCCCAGTCCAGGTTAGGCAGAGTCCCTCATTGACTCTCTTCAAGAGGAATCTTGATGAGTGGATGGGAGAACGTAGGTTTACCCCGGGTATCACTTCTGTGTCACTGTTAGACAGAGGCACAGTATACTAACCTCGAAAAAGGGCATAGCAAAATAAATTTAAAATGGGTGGCGAAAGCCAAACACATTCTGGCTAGGCTTATAAATGCCCTAGGGCAGATAGCCTAGAATGAACCTATGAACCTATTTATTATGGTGCTTGTTGTCTGTAGCTACATTCATACCTCTCAACTGCACTGAATTCCTTGGTATTTACCTGTTTTGAGGTCAAAATAATGGGGTACTACAAATTCCCAAGTGGCCCATTTAATTCCCGAATCTCCTGTTTTTTTTTTTTTTTACAAATTTTTACTGACATCATCATGTGCAGGGGTGTGCGCGATTATGTCAGCTATGTGAGCAGACTGCCCGCCTATCAGAATTCGGTTGAGGGCTCGGGGGGGGGGGGGGGTGTATTGTACTGGCTGTGTTGACTTTGTGTTTATCATTTTCCATACAGCAATGTGGTTGCAGCAGCATTACAGAGACAGTCAACTAGATGACTGAGAGCAGTTGACACTGTACTTTTTTGTTTTAAATTAATTAGAGGCTAGAGCAACAGAACTGAACAAGGCAAGCCATTCGTTACTAGTGCAGCAGCAGTTGTTGGATCGGTCATGAGAAAATTTATCAACAGTTCTTCCCTAGGCTCCTCTTCCAGGTAAAAGAACAAAAAAAAAAAGAAAATGACAATGCTTCAAGCTATGTTAGGTGTGTTTCTGTGTTGTACTGTGTAGTTACTTATTTTTTCTCCTTAACCTCCATATTTTCTTTGT
Organism: Protopterus annectens; assembly: GCF_019279795.1. Classification (NCBI taxonomy): domain Eukaryota; kingdom Metazoa; phylum Chordata; order Ceratodontiformes; family Protopteridae; genus Protopterus; species Protopterus annectens. Next base: position 4,257,914 of record NC_056750.1, read on the forward strand.
CATCCTGAATTGAAATTTGAAACCAAGTCCGACTGTCCCAACTCCATGCTTTTCAAGTGCATTAACCACATAGCAGCACTGCTCTGCTTTTAGCTAGGTGTGTGTGAGCTGTGTGTGTGTATGTAGTTAACTATTCTACACTTTTGCGATAAGGAGAAGGAGGGAGGTAAGTCTGTTTTTTTTTTTTTTTTTTATAAAAAGGCCTCCACATTTTCAGTCATCCTGAAAGTCCGTGGTTTGTTTAACCATGCACTGCTCTTCAGAAATTTTAAAGTCCCAGTCCATGATTATAAATAGGTTTCATAGGTTTCTTAGGTTTATACTAGGCTATCTCCCCTAAGGCATTTATAAGCCTAGCCCAAAGTTTTGTGGCTTACGCCACCCCTTATATGAAAAAATACTGTGCCCAATAGTTTGTTGTGCCTCTGTCCAGCAGTGACACAGAGATGATTCCCGGGGTAAACCTACGATCTCCCATCCACAGGTCAAGATTTCTCTTGAACAGTGCCAGCGAGGTGCTCTGCCTCACATGGACCAGGATTTTATTCCACAGCATAGGGAGTCTCTGAGTGATAAATCTATCCCTCCAGCACGTCCTATTTATATCCGTGATAAGGTTTAAGTCGCTTGCTCTAGTGGTTTTGGTGGATTTGGATTTTTTGAGGTGGAGCATGTCCATTAATTCCGGGTTGGACATGGCCTTGTATGTCAGGCACATGTCACCTCTGAGCCGAAGGTATGCGACTGAATACAGCTGGAGTTTCTTCAATCTGGCAGCATATGACAGATTTTGGAGTCCCTTTATCCTTTTGATGAGGAACTTTTGGGGTCTCTCCAATTGCTGCAGATGTCGGGTGAGATACATCCCGAATGGGGCATTGTACTCGATCATTGGTCTGATAAGTGAAGAGTACAGGGGAACAATGACCTCACTAGATCTGGATGTGAATCCCTTCATGATCAGGTGGGCAGTGTAGAAGGTCTTTCTAACCACTTTAGCAACGTGTTTCTCAAAAGAAAGGCCACTGTTAACCTGGGTCCCCAGGTCCCTGATAACCTCTTCTGTGCTTAGTGGATTGCCACCTATATGGTAGCTTGGGGTTACCTTGTTTTTCCCGAAGGGTATGACTATACATTTTTTGGCGTTTAACTTCAGGCCATGGCTCTGGCACCAGCTATCTGTTTCCGTGAGTCCCTTCTGAAGGATATCCGTGTCCGATGCACTTTCCACTATGGCGCCCAGTTTGCAGTCGTCTGCAAACTTTGTCAGCCAAAGTCCTCCCATGTTGGCCTGTACTTGAGAAGTAGATGCCGAACAATAGGGAGCCAAGGACCGAGCCCTGTGGGACACCACTTGTGACCGGCTTGGAGTCTGACATAGCGCCAGCAACTCTAACCCTGTGAGTTCTGTCCTTAAGCCAGTTTGCAACCCATCTTGTGACATATGGGTTTACATTTAAGCTGGTAAGTTTTCTACAATACCCGAGTGGGGTATTGTGTCGAAAGCCTTTGCAAGGTCAAGGTAGGCTGTATGGACTGCCTTTCCCTCATCAATGGCCTTTGACTGTTTCGAAGAAGTCGACCAAGTTCAAAAGGCATGATCTGCCCTTGACTTAAAACCAAACTGGGTTGGGTCCAATGTCTGCAAGTCCCCTATATCTTTGTTTATGAGCTCCATTATGATCCTCTCCATAGCTTTGCAGACTAGACTTGTTAAGCTTATGGGGCGGTAATTACCAGGGTCCGTAGAGGCACCGCCTTTGTGGAGTGGGACCACAGGTGCCTTACTCCACTTCTTGGGCACGTAATCCTGTGGTAAGGCTGAGATTAAACAGCTGCCTTATGTGCGGGTTTAATTCCTCATTTAGGTCATGTAGCACACAGCCGGGGACACCATCCGGTCCCATTGATGCTGTGTTTTTAGCTTTAGAGAGAGCAGCTTTCACCTGCGCATTTGAGATGTCTGGGAGGCTACACTCCGCTGGAATAGTTATCTCTCCTTTGGGGGGGAGGGGGTGAAGTTTGCACTAAACCTGTCTGCCAGTATGTTGGCAATGTCTGTGGGTTCAGTGATTTTTGTATCATTTTGGACTAATTCTGAGCATATCTGGGAGTTTCCACCCAGGTTCTGACATAGCTGAAAAGGCCTTATGATTGTCCTTTGAATCCATGGCAATTTTTCTCTCAAAATTGGCCATAGTTGATTTTATGAGTGCTCGTATTTTTTACTAATAATGATCAGGGGTGACTTCCTTTTATGGATTTTGTTCTATCATGTAATAGCTTTCTCCTCTTATTGTAAAGTTTGTTAATGGCTGGGGTCCACCAGACTGGACATTTGCCCTTTGTGGAAAGAGTCTTGGTTTTATTTGGGATTGCCTGATCCATGCAGTCCTGGAGGTGTTCATAGAAGGCATTTGCAAGGGCTTCCGCAGCTTGGGTTGTGGTTTCCACTGGCTCAGGGGGGGCCTTTGGGAAGGGAATAA